>NC_056623.2:26451621-26699121 GCF_002870075.4 Lactuca sativa | reverse complement strand
CACATTTCTGAAGCCCTCTACTGAGTACGCAGGGTGTGATGGGTTTTAGTATACTACAACATCCTATGGTGCACATACAACCCTAAATACCTTAGATCTATGTTTTCACTAATTATGCATGCAAATGGTTTCCAAGGCATTAAACCTATAACTAGCATGCAATTTGTCATAAACAATACAAGATACTAGTTAGAGTAACATACCTTTTATGTGGCTTGAAGTCTTGATGTACTTGGTGTTGCTTGAAAGACTTTAGGCTTTAATATATTAGTTCCTCAAGTGTTGCACCTCAAATGGTTCACAAACACCATAAACAAAAGATGAATTTTTGAGAGAAGCTTCTTGTCACACAAAATCGGCTATCTCCTCCTTAGAATGCATAAGTTCCGATTTTGGTGACTATGGGTACTTTTTATAGTATGACAAGGTCTAGGGTTTCATCCATGCAAAACCCTAATGCCCATGACCTTTCATTTCCTTAGGCTCCATGGGTTAAACCTCCATGGACCACCATATTGGTTTAGCCCATAACAATTGGCCCACACTATAAGAATTATTGATTTACCAAATCAATCCCCATATATCTAATTAGTATCTTTTGATCACAAAATTAATTCCAAATTAATTCTTGATAAATAGTGATTAAATTATATGATTATTAATATATTATAATTTATAATATATTAACACATCATAATAAGCTCTTCTAAAAAATTCATCAAATTGTCCTGGTGAAGGCAACCCAAATGGACCATGCTATTCTCGGGTCAAGTACATACTAATTATAGTTATGGGCTTAGACACCTAATCCAACAGTCTCCCACTTGGATAAGTCTAAAAACTATTATTGCAAGTACGACCCGACTAGCAATCGTAGCTCTTTAAAGTCGTTGCCAAACTCTGATCTAGTCAATGACGTGTCCATTAGATAAGGGATCATATATTCCTCCATTATAGATATCATATGGACGGAGACATGGATTATAATCATTCTCTCTGTCCATCTGTTGTTTCCTGATTTCCGATTAATGACGACTGAGTAATTGAACAAATCAAATCAGTCCAGGCCCGGCCGATCACTTACGTTTATCATCACCAAATCATCGAGGGGCCCACAGATATCCCTTTTATCTCTCCAAGGGTAAAAGGAATGGATAAACTTCAACTCATATGCTTGTTCTACTACTTGTTGAGTCATACACAAAGGCACATTTTATAACATCGAGTTACCAATGCGTTTTCGTACAATCAACGTATAACCAACTCATAGTCACCAACTCATATCTCTAGGTTTAAAGAATATAAGATATTATTGTCTCATGATCACTCGTGATAAAATCCATGAAGTGAGTCAAATGAGTGTTGGTTTAATCCAATACTCGTATCTCATTCCAGAAGCACTCATGAATGTTGTAGCAACTCTTGCTATGTCCAACACCTTAGAAATTTGCAAACCTAATTCATGACAATCTTGCCTTAATACATACTTCCAACGTATTAACGATTGTGGATGGTTTGATTAACTTAGTCATTCGAGAAGAATCACATAGTTATTCTAGAAGTCAAAACATGCAAAGTGAAACACAAGAATAATCGAATCCAATATGGTCTCAGAACTTATGAATATAAATAGAACACCTTTTATTTATCACCATATTGATTACCCATTATTCATTGTATAATGTTTCGATTTATCAACCTAATACCTGAGTTAAAACAATAGTCATGCCATGCTCCAAGCATGCACATTATGTTTGTCCAAACAGTAGCTATGCCATACTCCAAGTATTCACACTATGTTTGTCTATGATCCTTACTTTGTGGAATAGATCAATTGAACATGATTTCAATGATTCTCATTTAACAATCCCAAATCCTTATTGTAAATGCAAGAATTCCAAATTCTTGCCATTTACCAAAATCTGTTAGATTCTAAACTTATATGCATTGATCCTCTCGTAATGACTATGCACAAAGTCACAAAGACTTGTCAACAACCATTATAGAGTATTCCAATGGAGATCATCAGATCAATTCCATGGATACGCAGTCTCAAATTCAAAGTACATTCCTTTGAACACCCTTCTTACGTTAAGTTTTTTTTTAAACTTACATAGATTTGATGAATAACTTCCTCCTAAAGAAACATTTCCACATTCCCATTAGGACTATCACTTCCGAACAAGAGTTATCTCTTTTCAAAAAATGCCAATATGGTCCATTCAAAATTAGCACTATACTGCCAGTTGTCCATGAGCAACCAATCCTTAGATTGTCCTCAACAATTGCTTAATCATTTTAGTTATATCCAGTTCTAGTCCTTTTTCCCTCTTAATGCCCTAGGCATTTGGAAAATTTAGAACGGATGAATATTATAGCACATGCAACCGATCCTATATCTGAAGCATATGGGACATGATTCATGACGTCTCACATAAAGACATGATACTAGACCAATCTTTTGCTATAATATTTCTATTTCTATTTGCCATGTTCTCATAATTCAGATTATAAAAAGGGATGTCGTAATCATAATCGAATTTTAGAATGCAAATAATATTCCCACACTACTAGAAAAAAGGCCTTTTACGACGCTCATTGCGCGTCGTAAAACGCTCAGACGACGCACAAATGCGCGTCAAGGAAGGCCCTGTCATAAAGAGAGACGACGCGCTTTTGCGCGTCATCTATAGACGACGCTCATTTATGACGCGCATTTACGACGCGCGGTTATGACACGCAATGCGTATCAAGGAAGGCCCTGTCATAAATGAAGACGACACGCATTTGCGTGTCGTAACCTTACGACGCGCGTGTTTATGACACGCAATGCGTATCAAGGAAGCCCCTGTCAAGAAAGGCCATGTCATAAATGAAGATGACACACATTTTTGCGTATCATAATTTTAAATGTTCTAAAAAAATATATTTATATATTTATTAATTTTTAAATTAAATTTGCATTTAATGTCTCATAACAAGAAAATAAAATACCATATATAAAAAATACTATCCATTGCATAAAATTTTTTGTCATACAAATAACAAACTGTATTTTATATTCATACATATGATTACATTATTCATTAAAAAAAACATATACATACATCTTCCCCTAAAATGTTATTACATGATGTTGGCCACTTCATTGATGGATCACCAAGAAGAAAAACAACAACTAACCTAAATGTTCCATGATGTGCCGATACTCATGTCCTGTAACTTTAAATATTAAAGAAAGTAAAATACCTCCTAAAAATAAAAATGCACAAGAAACAACACATCATAATGAGAAATTACTAACATGAATTGGAAGAAGTACACTATAAATTTGTTTTACCAAGAGTGGCATGGACGATCAGGTGCTACAAAGTTTGTCCAAGCTGCCAAACAAAGACTGCATGCAAACCAAAACATACATACACTATAAATTTAATTACCATACAAATCATATTCATACATACGAATTTGTTTTACCTTTTTTCCTCATATCTTTATCTTTTTTATTCTTATTAGCCATGGAGTGTTGGTGTTTTCTTTTCTCTCGTTCAATCAACCCTTTGTTTTACTTCGAAAAATTAACAATTTCCCTACCAATTGACTCTGCATCAAACAGAAAAAAGTAAGTCAATCAATAGTCAATGGTGAATACCAACTACAAGTTTTTATTGAAGTAACCTGACACCATAAATACTTTGGTTTAATAAACAGGAACATGTATGTATAAAAATCGCAATTGAAGTACTTTGGTCTAATACCTCCATTTCTAGTAAGTGTCCAATCATTGTTTGTGAAGGTTGAAGACCTTCAAACAAAAAAACTCCCAGCAATGTCATTAATGTGCATCTTAAGAACAGGAAACTATTGTAGTTCATGCACTAGACAACTATGGGTGATCTGAAATATTTCCCAAATATTTATTTATTCTGAATTATAAAAAAAGAAAAAGAAAAAGAAAAAAAGATAATACCTTTACTAATTCATTGTATACAAGTCTAACACATTGAAGACAATGATCCAACAACCGAGCTATTTGTCTTCGAACCAAAACTTAAAGTGGAACCTATATATATGTCATTATGCCTTCACAACATTAACATTAAGAATAATAAATTAAATTAGAAATAAAAAAAAAGTAAGAATGGTGATATATACTTGATGCAGTTCTCATGAACACCACCATGAGATTTATCATTGTTGGTTCCTTGTTTTGAGTTTCCATAGAACTTCCCAAATGCTTCTGTCAGCTGCAAATCAGAAACAATGTAACAAAGGGCTTTTGTTTGATTTATATGAATGAATCTATCAAAGGAACTGTAAACTATAGGGGACTTACAACAGCCTGATCAGCCTGTTTTGAGCTTCCATAGACCTTCCCAAATGTTTCTCTTTCTTTTAGGCAAACATCTTGTTTATTGAGTAGAACAATTTGTATATAATAACACAAACCTAAAAAAATGTAATACAAAACCTTAAAAGGAAACTTGAAGCTTCATTATTTTCATTGATAGTTTAAGTAACAATTTCCAATCCAAACTCCTTCACGTAAAAATAAATAATATGTTAGGAAAGTTTTTGATAAAAAAAAAACAAGTTTAAAAAAGTATAAAAAGGAGCCTACGGAGAGGACAAAAACAAGTTGAAAAAACTCGTATACCAACAGGCTGTGATCATCTTATAAATAATTTTGATGATTTGAAGTTGGGCGTTTAGTTCACAATTACTTCAAGTATAAAGCCCTTTAATTTTCAAAATTTCTTTATATTCATCCCGCTCACAAATTCTATTTAAATTTTCAGGTCAAAGTACTAAATGTTAAGTTATTACTAGCTGCCAAGGATTATGCAGGGGTAATTTCAGAAGCATGATATGAAGAAGCCAACTGTTGTTGCCAAGAATAGAGATTTGCAAATAAGGACGAGTCAAGTGATTTCAGAGGAGAAATGCAGGTTATGGTTGCTAGGGGTCACCCGCGTTACATGATACTCCTGATCTTATAATTTGAAATTACAGTGATGGAAACCTTGTTGCCTCTTTGTTGTCTTACAAAATGGCAGTAACTCAGGTAAGAAACATAAATAATAATAATAATAATAATAATAATAATCATAATAATAATAATAATAATAATAATAATAATAATAATAATAATAATAATAATAATAATAATAATAATAACAACAATAATAACAATAATAATAATAATAATAACCCTTCAAATTATCATAATGTGCTGAGAAAACAAAGTACCCATATTCAGACTTGTATTGGAAGAAATTTGATGAAAAGTATCACTGTCAATTTCCTATTGACCTAGCCATGAACAATGCAAATTTTATCATCACTAGCACATACCAAGAAATTGCAGGAACGTAAGTGTCCTAAGTTTTTATGGTCTGCTAGATGTCAAAGAGCTTGGAGGTACTGATGTAGATGTAACTTTACCTGTTGAAGTTTAAACACATCAAAAAGATCATAACACCCTTTTTTTAATCAAAAAGACCATATTACTCTCTATACTGCTTAATTTTATGCAGCTGGATACATCACAAAAATATAAAAATGTAAAGAAATTCAACTTTATTATGTTCTATTTTTATATTTACACAATGCATCCACAGATTATCGATAAGAAAATGAAATGAGAAGTATAAGTTCTTCTAGACAAACATATAAAAATTCATCACAAAAATATAAAAGTTATAACAACGTGAACTTTCAATTTTCAATCTAACACTGAAACAAAAACCCATCTTGATCCAGATATTGTTCTTCTTCTTTCTTCTCAATTCAAAACACTGAATTGAGTCTCCCCTTCTTTTTCTTCTTAGAGAGAGAGAGAGAGAGAAGCAATAATAAAAGTGATAGAAAATAAAAACTCACTGGGACATTACATTAAATCAAACAGTTGGAGGGTGTGAACGGGAAGACGTGTTGAAATACATATAAAAATACGTATGTGAGTGTGTGTTGAATAGTTGAAGTGTGTACATGTGAGCCCCTGGTTTCACGAGGAGAAAAGGCAAAGACAAAAGGCATCAAACATGTTTGTATCTTTTCTTGAAAGCATCAAACATTTTCATTTTTCAAGTGCATTTTCATTTTATAAAATATATTTGTTTTAACAGCACTTGATTAAAAAAAACAGAGCCAAAATGGGATTTGCGAGCAAACAGGAGAACATGATGATTTCCTGCATGCAACCGTTATATCAAGTGTTTGAAGCTTCCCGTAGTCCTAATTACTATACCATCAGTTCATTTTAGGAATAGGAAAAAGGGAAAATTGCATCAATGTTATAGTTAAATAAAATCTTACTGTGAGCATCTTGGTTGGATCAAAACTTTGCATAGGTGGACAAGAACCAAAGATCTTGGGAGTGAGCTCAAGAGCAAGCTGTACAACAGGTAGTTTGCTGTCAATTTCTTGTATCAAATCAGCTAAAAAAAAATATTACAGAGTATAAGAGTTCCAATTTTTGAATTAAAAAAATGAAACCATCTATCCATTCAAATCCTTGGTTTAAAATAAGAAAAGTAAATTAGCTGCAAGATTTTAGAGAATATACAAAAGATGTATAAACTTCAAGCTATCCATGAACAGAGAGAGTCGATATGGGATTTTATAGTCAAACAACCTTTATACTCTCAGAGTTGTACTCCATCTCTAACATCATACTCTCATTATTGCCCTAATTAGAACAAGAGAAGGGGCAAAATTATCCCATGGAGAATCAGCGCAACCCATAGGAGTATTGCCACCATAACAAGGAGAAGGTAATCGTACATCAGATGAAGCACAAAGTAACATTGGTGATGGTGAAGGAATGGAAATAAAACAGAAAAAAAAACAGAAACCCTAACCAACCTTGGTTGTTGAGATGATGGTGGAGCTTTTACCTTGACGCAAAACCCTCCATGGTATCAAGCTCAATCTCTGTAGCCCTACGATCTGCCATGTCCAAATCTCTCTCGTCCTCCAGAGAATCGTCCAACCCAACCGACCTTCATAGCCATTTCTATTGATTTCCAACTCGATATCATAAATTATGTTTCGACATGAGAGTGTGGGGAGGTTTCAAGAAGAACAGAGCAGAAGCAACAACGCAAAAGATAACATTAGGTATCGAGGGCTAATCGAGTTTGATTAAAAAGGTTATAAAACTCGTAATAAAGGAAGACAAACCTCTGGAACAAATAAAGAAGTAGAATGTTGATGGTGATTGACCATGGAGTTTCGAGACCTTGACTTTAATGGAGCTACTGTTCTACTTGATATGGAAATCACTCTAAATTTGTAGGTGTGATACAGCTCTTCTATTGATTGAGAGGCTGAGAAAGTACTTGAGGAACTGAAGATCGAGGGAAGTAGATGAAGGGTTTTTGAACTGAAACCCTAGTTCCAACAATAGTCATGGTTCCAAAAACTGTACCCCTTTGATCAATTTCATGGCCTAGTGACCAAAAAACCTTCGATTTCACTAAGAACCGGAACCCTAGTTCCAACAATAGTTGATTTTTGGTATTTGATTGAGAGAGAGAGAGAGAGAGAAGAACGATTGAAAGAAGGTAGAGGAGAGCATGGCGGGGTTTTTAATTTTTTCAGAATTTCATTTCCCCCTTTCCCCCACTATTAAAGGATGGAACGCGCGTTCCATTAAAAAAATATAAAGCGACATCCTTAGACGACGCGCATTTTATTATAGGTGCCCTCCGTGTTTTTTTTAGACACTAATTTAAGGGCGCGCAATAATGCGTGTCTTCTATCCTTAAATTTTTTGAAGAGATGACATTTTTCTAATGTCACTCTCCTTTGCGTAACATAGATGAATGAGCGTCGTATTTTGCGCGTCGTAAAAGGCCTTTTTTCTAGTAGTGCCATATATAGAATTTCCTTATGTTGAACCATTCCAACATAACATTCATATATACTTGACTAAATTTGATTAAAATCTCACGATCTAAGCTTTTCGATTTGAAATGAAGTATAATTTCCTATCCCTTAGTTATAGTAAAACAACTTTTCCCAATTGAAAGTTCTGTTTTATATAATTAACATTGCTAATCTTGCAATACTTATCATAATTATCATGCTACCACTACCATGATGATTATTAGCATAAGACTTATGCTCCCACTAGCTTTCACATGTACTCAGAAATCAGTTGGACTTCTAGAAATCAATACTTTATTGACTTCCTTACCAAAGTTTAGATTTCTGATACGAGATGCTTTGATAAAACTTTATCAAAAAAACATACACTTTTCCTTAGATAGCTCACATGTGTGTCTAAACAATTTTTAGAACTATGAAAAGGGATGCCGTAATCATAGTCTCAATTGTTTAGAACTTTGCTATTTATCACAAGTCCATGTTAGTGTGCCAGTTAATCACACATGCTCCACTAACGACTTTGAGAATGAAAATATCACAATTGCTATCTACTTAAAATCTACTTAGTGAAAGCGTTTCGTCACCATCATTTTCATGAATTGAAGAGAAACCTTATGACACTTAGATTTTATGGTGTATGTGTTCCTATCCACGGGAATTAGTCATTACCATAAGAGGGGGTTAGTTACAAATTTCAACTCATATGGACTGAACTTGTTCAATCTTAACTTCTTGCCACCTGGCAGCACAAGGGCTTACCATTACTTCCAAGTAGTTATGCAAACAACTAAGAACTCATAGAGCTCACATGCATAGTCAACTTTTACTGGAATGGGCACAAAAACAAGAATATGTCAACACGATAGGTTACAAACCTAAAGTCGAGCGCTAGTGATAAACTACAGGTTTTATTCTTGATCAGTTCTTGAAACCTTTTCAAGACCTTTAAGACTGCCACTGTCCTCTTGACATATAAGACTCTCTTGCCAAGAACCATTCCTTGACAAACAAATATTCAAGAGATAGTGCGGATTCTTATCAAGACAAACACTTCACACAATTGGCCTTAGTTGGTCTTTGTTTTATCCAAAACATCACAACTTACCAATTTCAAATGTACAAGAGTAGAAAAAATTTTACTCTTACATTTGAAAAGTGTTATAAACCTTCTTTAAGATGTGTCACTCAAGTTAGAATCTTGGATTATGACTCTAAGAATTGTTTTGGAACGAAGTATGACTTATCTTCTTGATGTAACCATTTCAACAATTCATGATTCCTCTTCTTAGCCATAGAAATGCACTAAGATGACCTTAGAGGACCAATTGTGATATGGTTTCTTAATCATTAAGATGATCACAAAACATGATACTAAACTAATCTCCCATATTTTCAGATTTGAGAAACTTGTATCTTTCTACCTAATTTGATTATTCTCATTCGTTTGGCCATACACCGAAACTTTTCCAATGTTTCAGAATTATACTTAAACTTGTAAGTATAACCATATTCACTAAACTTTAGTAAATCATGACGAATAGCCTTATCGAACTTTGTGGTGGACCTGACCAGCGCACAACCAAGTGTACCCAATCTCCTAGTCCTTCACTTGACTCACATATACAAGTGATCAAGGAATTAGTCTTAATTTCCCAAAGATGAAAATTCTCATTCATCATACAATACAAGTTGCATGATTCCAAGTTTCTACCCAACTGAAACTTGGGTGATGAGAATCTTTCCTTATTTGGTAAATTATGACACTGCCACAAACGAAAGAATTAAATCCATTTTCCAATGTTGTTATCAATGGAATCATATAAACAACAGTTTTTCACAAATGCCATTGCAAGGATACTTAAAATAAATAGAATCAAAACTTTTATTTTATTTAAAACTTTGTAGAAAAACTTATCCTTACAATGCAAGTACATATGAAAAACATGTTATTATCTATTCCTAAGCAATTTATCACAACTTTTAAGCAACAACTCAAAATTCTGATCACCGAACCATGCGATCGAAATCCATCTTCGCGATCAGAATCAACATATTCTTCCTTTAAGTTTCCTCTTTTCTTTGATTCGTAAAACATCAACATGACCTAGTCACATCATGTAATGAGAATCTCCAAATAGGAAATTAATGGAGTCAGATAGCAGACTTTACCCGAAGTACAGTCAAACTTTTTGACTTTACCATCCTCATGATATTTCAGGTAAGTAGGACAGCTTCGCAACCAATGCCCCTTCCTTTGGCAATAGAAACATATAGATTCTTTGGGAATGGTACACCAGACTATCTTAGAGTTAGCCTTTCTCTTTACCATTTGGTCAACCGAGTTGACTATGGTCGATCCCTTTCCATTAGGAAGAGAAAGCTTTTCTCGATTTCCAATGTTACCATTCTCAATGTCCTTGGAAGTTTGGGAAGTCGATCTTCTAATCAAATTTGCTTTACCAATGCTCCAAATCATTGCTAATTCAGCAGCATCAAGCAAATAGGCAAGATCATTAAGGGTCATGTCATGGTCTGTCATATAGTAGTCCTAAAGGAACTCACTATGTGACTGAGAAAGTGATTGAATAACCTAGTCAACAACCAACTTTCGCAAGACTTTGACACCCAACTCTCTCGGTTTGTCAAAATGTGACTTCATCTCCAAGATGTGAGCACACATAGACTTTTCTTGCCAATAGGGCTTGAGTGACCTTGAACATTTCCATGATCCAATCGCGGGACATCAACTTCATTAGGAAAATTTGTTTCAAGGGATTGGGAAGACCATAGTTGTCTGAACCAAACATATAAAATGGGAGAAATTCAAGTTAGTTAATTTAAGTCCTTAATATAACACCCAATATGAAATATTAAGGCTAGGACCCAACACAATATTTTATAACTTGGAAGTGGGATGCCGTAATCCAAGTTATAGAATATTTGAAGGTTGGCGAATGACGATTCACTAATTTCCACCATGAAAAACGAAATGGGAATTAGGTTTTAATTGGGTTGAAACTCCTAGATCATTTGAGATTCATTGAACTTTCAGTGGCATGTTTAAATCTTGATTGTGCCCTCTCAAGTTTGTGACTGGGATGCCGAGGATCACAAACAAGGTGTGAATAACCATGAAAATTAACTCGATACCCTTAATTTTATCACCTAATCGATGTGTTGGTTAGCCACACGCGCTCCACCGATCTATGATAAATATTAAGTCACCCTTTATCACTCTTACTAGTCCACGTTAGTGTGCCGGTTATCCACACACGCTCCACCAATGACTTTGTAAGGTACAAAGCGCAATTTCATGGGTTAGCACCAAATTCATATTTTCCTAAGTAACTAAGATTGGGAATTTATAAGTGTTTAGTTACTTAGTATTTATCATTATACTTTTAATGAAGGGAGAATTAGATTCCTGTCCTACCCATTTGGCTAACGACCCTCCACCAGTAAAGGAAGCGGTTGGTGAGAGTGGACACCCATTAAATTGCCATTTTATAGGTAGTAACCATATACCCCCCCCCCCCCCCCCTTTTAGATCGGCTTCATGAACGAGGCCTACAAACGCTAAGACTGACTTTGTTCTTATACATATATATATATATATATATATATATATATATATATATATATATATATATATATATATATACACACACACACACACATATATATATATATATATATATATACCTATTAACTATTAATATTAAAATAGTATAAGGGTTGAATTTTAACTTTTTTAAAATTCCAAGGTCTTAACTTGGAATTAAAGTATTCATGAGGGAAAACTTTACAAATTCCAAAACTTGAGGGCAAGTTTTGAGCAATTCAAAAAAAACTTTTCAATTCCATAACTTATGAGTTTAAACTAGTTTTAATGAAAAACTCTTCAAGTTCCATAACTTGAGGACAAGTTATGGAAGACTTTAAAACATTAAAAAAAATGAGACTCTTCATTTTTTTATAACTTATGGAAATCTTATGAGTTTTAAAAAACATAAATGAGACTTTTCATATAACTTGAGGACAAGTTACAAAAACACATATTATGAACAACTTTTAGATCAATTTGGATTGAAAATATATTATCACATAATTTTTCTATTAATCTAAACTAACTCATAAGAACAAGATAATTCAAATCATCAATCTTCAAGAAATTAGAATGAACATAAAACTAATACAAATTTTGAAATTATGACAATTATCTTTGAAATTGGATTAGCATGAACATTACCACTTCAAAAACAGGTTTACTAGTTCAAAAATAGCTTAGGGTAATGTTCCTAGTCCAATTACAGCTAAAAAACTCGAAAATATGTTGTGGGGGGGGGGGTCAAACTCGATTAGTGCAAGAGCAAACTCGACAAGTTGGATGATTTTGTGCATGGACTCGTCGAGTCCCCTGTCTAGACAGCAAAAAACTTCGATTTTCAGCCATTTCAGCAAGTATAACATGAAAACAACCCTTGGATCTAATACCACTAATGGGTTTTAGTATACTACAACATCCTATGGTGCACATACAACCCTAAATACCTTGGATCTATGTTTTCACTAATTATACATGCAAATGGTTTCTAAGGCATTAAACCTATAACTAGCATGCAATTTTTCATAAACAATACAAGATACTAGTTAGAGTAACATACCTTTTATGTGGCTTGAAGTCTTGATGTACTTGGTGTTGCTTGAAAGACTGGGCTTTAAGATCTTAGTGCCTCAAGTGTTGCACCTCAAATGGTTCACAAAAACCATGAACAAAAGACGAATTTTTGAGAGAAGCTTATTGTCACACAAAATCGGCTATCTCCTCCTTAGAATTCATAGGTGCCGATTTTGGTGACTATGGGTCCTTTTTATAGTGTGACTAGGTCTAGGGTTTCATCCATGCAAAACCCTAATGCCCATGACCTTTCATTTCCTTAGGCTCCATAGGTTAAACCTCCATGGACTATCCATGGACCACCATATTGGTTTAGCCCATAACAATTGGCCCACACTATAAGAATTATTGATTTACCAAATTAATCCTCATATATCTAATTAGTCTCTTTTGATCACAAAATTAATTCCAAATTAATTCTTGATCAATACTAATTAAATTATATGATTATTAATATATTATAACTTATAGTATATTAACACATCATAATAAGCTCTTCTCAAAAGTCCCAAATGGACCATGCTACTCTCGGGTCAAGTACATACCAATTATAGTTATGGGCTTAGACACCTAATCCAACAGGGTGTACTTAGCTCGTATGCTCAGCGTACTCGCTTAAGGGCTTGTACGCGCAGCGTACATGCTTGTACGCCGATCGTACTCGACCATTTTGACCAACCTTCACATTTTAGCTCTTAATTGATTAAGACTTAAATTTAACCTCAGATCTGACTTCCTTAAGGTGGTTTATCATGTAAAGTTCCCAACTTTGCGTTAATGCATGGCTTAATGAGGCTCTTAGAGCTCAAATGAGCTTAAGAAATGTCTTAACACATGCATGAGACCATAAATGCCCTAAAGCTTTCATTTTTATGAACAATGGGACAAAAAGGGTCCTAGATCTACCAACAACGACTTCTGGAGTTAATTAAAGGCTCAACAATCAAACCGGGCTCTCAAAAATCCTAAAATGGCACCAAACTAAATCTAGCATTCTGGATTTGAAAGATGGAAACTTTTTACCTCACAAGTAAAGCAAATGAAGAGAGAATATTGGATCTTCAAGCTCCAAGCACAACTCTAAATGGTTCACTTCTTCTTTTCCTTCACAGTGCACCAAAAATCACACTTGAAGGCTCAAACTCTCAAGATATTGCTTAGGAGTTGATTTTTTGGACAGGGAGGGATGGAGGCTGACTAAACATGACGTAGGGAGGTTATCACAAGGTTTAGATATGGTGAAACACCCTAAAATTAGGGTTTCACTTATCCACATATATGCTCCATGTACACAAGCGTATGCCCTGCGTACGTGTCTGAAGGCGCAATCAAGCATCAGGCTAGTACGCTAAGCGTACCACCCTATACGCCCCATGTACTAGCCTTAAGGACCATTCTTGAAAACTTTTTCCATTATGGCTTAAATATGAAACTTAAAATTTCCTAAGTGTTAGAGTTCTGTTCCATGACACAATCAAGTGTTGATGTATGATAGCTCCATACGAGATTACTAGTAATGATGGGTCTCGATTAGGTAGTTGTTAGCGGTATGTCTCGTCACCTCTCATAGTAGGGTGACAAAACCTAACCATTCTTGGAGGTCTTGTGAATTACATTATTAGTGTACGCTCATAACCTGTAGATGTAGATTAAAGGTAATACTATATTCATCAAATTACTTTGAAGGCTTGGGTGCCTTAAGACTTACAACGGCCAAGGGGCCCCTAGTTGTGTAGTCAAACCCTTACCTTAAATGGTTCATCGGAGAGATAATTCTCCCTGATAATCTTGGATTAGGATCTACGAGGATCGGTAGGAATAGATATGTTGGAATGTATGCCTATATGGATTAAGTATGGTAACGGTTGGTTTGCGGATCTTATAATCAAGGGATATTATCATATCAATATAGTGGGATTAAAATTCGTATGTATCTTACCAGCTTTCCCCAACTTAACCCACTCGGTTTTTATGCATCATAGGTATCAAGACCTAAGCTACTAGAACTTGATTAGGAAACTGGGTTATTAAGAGACAACCTATAATAGTATTCAGGACCATCAGGTCTTTACGCTGTAACTTATGTATCTATATTGATTATGACATCCTTAAGGTTTTAACATTTTGGAAACAAACATTTGTAATAAAAATGATCTTTTGTAATGGGATTTTCTGCAAATAAAATAAAATAAAATATTTTAAAAACATAAAGAAAAGTTTTAATTGGTTCTGAAAATTAGAGGATGTCACAGTTGGTATCAAAGTATAAGTTTAAACGAACTAGAAATTAGTAGGATTTCTAGACTTAAACTTAGAGACTATGCAATGATGGTGAGATGTGTGTCTAGGATATTTTAGAATAGACACAAACACTAGGATATTTTAAGGTATATGCATTAAATAATATTAAGTGCTAAATAAGAAATTAATATATATATATATATATATATATATATATATATATATATATATATATATATATAGCATAGCGTAGGTTAGATACCTTATGTGCTATAACATGCACTAACTTCCTTTAGGATATGATGCCTAATTTGCTTTTATGTATCAAATGAATTGTTGTATAGCATGACTTAGATTACCATCTAGGTTGATACTATTAGATTTAAGGTTTGTTGCCAACCTAGTATTAGGAAATTTTATGTGTTCAGATTTCTAAATGTTCAATTACGACATTAGAACTGGCACATATCTTTTCGAAGTAATAAGGAGGATTTCGCATCTATATCTTCCCTATCTATATTCTTGTCTCGATACATTAAACACACTTGCTTCGGTATATAGAACGTGATGACCATCACAAGGAGCGATAGTGTTGTCGCAAATGAAGGAGGTCCAGCACCTCAGAACGTCAGAACATGAATTGCTTGAATCCGATGAATGAAGCCCGCACCATGGTGCCAGAAATGCTTGATCAACAACAAAGTGACTTCAGGAGGTTTTAGCTCAAGAGTTGGATACTATTAGAGGTAGAGAACCTGTGATCAATGAGCTCGTAATTGTTGAAAATAATAAAAAACATACCAGTTCCCATGCATACGGTCCAAGACGAAAATAATGATGACTCAAAATGTTATCAGGGCCCGGAGCAACTAGAGGTGTAGATAAAGGATAAGCCTAGGGGCTATTGCAAGTATAAGGATTTCATGAGTTGCAAGCCATCACTATTTAACAAGAAGGAATATACTTTAGTAGTCATGAATTAGATATCAGAGATGGAGTCAACTTTCATAACGTGTGGATGCATGGGCAAACTACAAACCGCCTACACTATAAAGCAGTTCAAGGGCACAACACTTCGTTGGTGGAACGCGTCAAGGAATATTGTAAGCCCCAACATGCCACTACAGGTGACATAGGACAAATTCTTAAACCATTTCAAGAGGAAGTTTTGTTTAGTTAAGAAAATGTTGGAATTGGCGAATCAATTCCTGGCATTGACAAAAGGAAGCATGTCAGTGGATGAGTACACCAACGCCTTAACTGATACAATGGAGTTCGCCATGCGACTTGTTATGGACGAACTATTCAAGATTGACAGGTATGCCGAGGGTCTACCTTGGGAGTACATTGTGTCGGTTAAGCAGGCATGCACATTTGAGGCGGCCGTCTGGTTGCAAAGTATATCGAAGGGATGATGAAGAAAGGACATTCCACAAAGCTGAAGTTAGTGAGCAGAGAAAAGCTGAGGGAAGCAACAACAACAACAACAACAACAATGACAAGAAGAAGAACTCAAGTAACGAGTCCGAGAGCAACTAGGAAGGGAAGTAGTGTGACTAGTGCAAGAGGAGGAATTTTGGCGACTGTGTCTTCTGTTGCAAATGCAATAAGTCAAGAAATATCTCTACAAAATGCCCAATAATAGGAAAAGCTTTCTTCACCTGAGGAGAAAAAGGGCAGATCAAGGCGGACTGCTCGAATATTGAAAGGACAAGGATCCAACCAGTAAAGCCCAAGGGTAGAAACTACTAAATGATCCTTGATGAAGCGAATGCCAAATCAAGAGTAGGTAACTGCATGGCCGAAGATTTATATGTAAGTAGTTGTCCTATATAGATAGTAATAGGATTTGAAGCCCAATATAAGGGGCATAATGTACAAGTAAATGTTGCAATCATTTTTTAAAGTTATAAAATTTCTAGTTATGTTACATCATTGTGTGGCATTAGGAAATAAATTGAGTCCCTTTATTATATATTTTTAAGTGATTGTGATTGTTGGAAAGGTATCTTACAGGTTGGATTTCTCAAGCGTGCTTAGTCAGATCCACAATACTTTCTATGCCTCTCAGTTATGGAAGTGTGTGTTGGACAGCGAGGTACTAGTTTTGTTGGATGATACTCAGGTCGATGAGCACCTGAACTATGTCGAGAGGTCAGTAGCAATTCTAAAAAGGAAGATGAAGGTCCTATTCAACAAGCAGATACCCTTAGTAAATGTATAGTGGTAGCATCAAAGAGGCTCCGAGTGGACCTGGGAGTCGGAGCCTGAGATGCGGAAGCAGTATCCTGAATTATTCGCCACAGCCAACTTCGAGGACAAAATCTACTTCAATTGGGGGATAATTATAACATCCCGATGATGAGTTACTTCTAAATTTGGTTATATAATTGAATTATATTGCATTTTGGTCCCTAAGTGTTAGAAAGTGTGAAAAAGGGACCCATAGTGGCAATTTGGAAAAAAATTGGGAATTAATGAGTACGTTATGCGTACGTGTGTGTACACTAAGCATACTAAGGCGCCCCTTAGTATGCGGGACGTACATTCGTACGCAGGGCATATGTGGATTTCATGCAAACCCTAATTCTACGTCTTTAGCACATATTTAAGCAATGTTATGGACTCATATCCTCTTCTTATCCAGCCTCCTTTTGTGATTTCGACCCTCAAGAAACCCTAGAGCAAGAAAGAACAAAACATGATCCTTTTAGAGAGTTTTGGAGTGGCTTTGAAGAGAGAAGAAGGTGGTGAGAATATTTTGGATTTGAGAGCACTTTGGATCTGGGATTTCTTCTTAGTTTGCAACATCTTGAATGTATAAAGCTTGCATCTTTTCCAACATATCATGTAGATCTAGGTTTTTTCTCTTTAAGTCACCTTTTTGGTCCCAAAATGATGATTCAACATAGCATGTTCTTGACCCATTAAGATGTCCTTTCATACCCTTGGAAGGGTCTTGAGTCATAAAAATGGATTCCAAGTGGTTGGTTTTGCTCCATGCATCAATTAGGAGGCCTTAATGGATTAAGAAGTTGAGTTAAGCTCTTAATGGACATGAAAAATCATAAAGTTGGAAACTTAATGACTCTTGAGGGTATTTTGGCCATGGATCTGAAAAATAGACGTGAGTGCTTAAGCCATTAAACACTTATTGGGTTTTGAAGCTTCTAGGAGTACGCCCCGTGTACTTGGACTACGTCGTGCGTACGAGGTTAACCACCCCGATGGTGGTCAACATGCGAGTACGCCCAACATACCTTCGAAGTACACCCCACATACTCACTCTAAGTTGACTTGGCTAAGCTGACTCGGCTGGGTTGACTTGGTTGACTTAGTTGATTTAACCAATTTGACTTTGACTTTGATCAAGTTGATGTTGGATCTATATGCCCAAGAATCATTATGGAGTGATATTGCTAATAATATATGATCCTATAGGGTCACACCTTTATCAAGCTGGCACATTTTGTGTATTTATTATTCATATGATTATTAATAAATAATATCAATTCTTGTATTTTAATTAGGGAATAATTATTGTTTTGTGAAAATAATAATTATAAGAGAGTATTACTAGTAATTATTTCATATGGTATGAATTAATAAGTCATGCACAACATTTTGGACTAGTTGGATACTTTTGTCTTTTACCTAAAGATAAATTTTATATTTTATAAACTTGGAGTTTATAAAAAATAAAGAATCTTACTTTTAAAAGGTATAATGATGGTGCATGAGGTTGCTTTTTCAACCTTCAACCTTTTATCTCCCATGCTTCTAAAGGCTACCATTACCTTAGATTATTTTAATGGTTAGGCCTTACTTTTCATGGGCTATATAAGAGACGCATGAGGCTTGCATTTTTACAAGAGTGAAGCTCTTCTTCTTCTTCCTCTCATTTCTCTCTAAACCGTGGGTTCTCCTTCTCTTGTTCCATTCTCTCTTTTAAAGTTAGTTTGGTGTTTAGAAGACCTCTTGAGTTGTTCCCTTTAGTGGTTAATTAAGTTAAGCACTTAAAGGCTTTATACACTCAAGAATACAAGAAAGAACTAGCATTCCAAGTGCCATCTTTTATATGTTAGAATGATTTTTTATGTTTGGTAATCTTTGGTTTTTCGGAAAACAAGCATGGATTTCCTTTTGTTAAGAAAAATCCATATTTGTCTTCTTTGGAAACTTCTTGGTTAAAATTGTTTATTTTTATATATAACCATTTTTCATGCATTTTACTTATATAAAAGTTGTCTTAGAAAAAACAAAGAGTTGTTTGTTATAATTTTGATATGTTGTTGTGTATAAACAAGCCATTTGAACCTTTGTGTTGTGTTTGGTTGATATTTATTTATTCATAAGATGTAATAGATAAATATGTATTTTTCATTTGTCGATTTGATGTAATAAATTAGTTAGAGTAGTTGTATTCACTTTAAATGTAACAAGATGAAGAAATTACCACCTTGAAGACCTTTTGAAGTGTCCCTTACGCCCTTTAGGAAAGACTTAATAATTCTTGTGATGGCTCACAAAAATTATTACTAGACATAGCTTCGTTTATACACATTATAATACAGACTTGTGGTGTTTATTTTATGTTAAATTGTAAGTCCCAAATTTTGCTTGATGTATCAGTCAGATCCAATTGATGGTGCGG
The DNA here is from genome assembly GCF_002870075.4 of Lactuca sativa. Taxonomy (NCBI): domain Eukaryota; kingdom Viridiplantae; phylum Streptophyta; class Magnoliopsida; order Asterales; family Asteraceae; genus Lactuca; species Lactuca sativa. Next base: position 26,679,655 of record NC_056623.2, on the reverse strand, counting down.
AATCCCAATCAATTGGATAATGCAAGATCAAAATGGAGAAGAAGGAAAAGAAGAAGAAGAGGAAGAAGTCGATGAATCTTCAATGTTTATATGATTAGAATGATGTTCCAACACAAGATTCACACACATATATATATAAGTTCTGTCACTTTCTCTCTCTAGAATATGCTCCACTCAACAAAGGCTTACCTCCTCGGCTCCACCACTCTCCCAACCGAAAACGCCCCTCCCTTACTAATGATATGACCAGCTTCTACTCCTCACCTTTACATCTATATTTATACTAATGGACTAAAACCCAAGGCCCAAACCAAAAACACATGAGTTTTCAGTTCAAGCTACAATTACACCAAATAATATTTTTGGCCCAAGACTAAAAATAATAAATGCTTAGAAAAGCAAATAAACCATATTTTTGCCCCAACATAAATGTATGTTATCTTTCATGTACGAAAATGGTTTTTACATGTAAAATAATAATTTTTCATAAGATAATATCACATGGAGTTTGAGTAAAAAAATATTTAAAAAATAACATAAGATGTTTATAAATTGATATTTATAAAAACGTTTTATCAGTTAAAACTCAATTTTTTGTTGAAAATAGTTTTATTGTAAAACTTATAAATACCCAACTTTAAAATATTTGAAATGGTTGAAAAGATGTTTAAACTTTATATAAACGCCATGTCTATATAATAAATAAGGAGTTTTTATTAAAAAGACTAAAATCGGTTTATAGCCATATAATGGCAAATAATAAAACTGGTGATTGTTTTTTGCGTCGAAACTTAATATATGATATTGGTGTTTTAAACATAACGCAACATGTTGATATTATGTGTTATGCATGCTAAATGACATTTAAAACATAAGTATCATCACCCAAGTTTTAGTTTATCAAAATATGACTTTTAACATAAAATACATAAAATTGAGTTTATAAAATAAAATGAGTTTATTCTATAAATTCATGAAGTCACAAGTTTTTGATTGTTAAAAGGAGATTTAAAATAGTGATTTTATAACTCATCCAAAACTCCAAGTCTTAAGCATAAAATAAAGTTTTATTAAGACTGTTACCGGTTCTTAAAACCGATCTACAACTAAACCTCAAAATACCGGATTTTAGTTTATAATTGATCGCGGTTAATGGAAATAAAATGAAGTTTTTATTTGGCACCTAAAAAACCTCATAACAAGTGATATGACTTTTACAAAAGCGTACATGAATTGTTGGATGCATGCAATATTCATGAGACCATGTTTTTATAAACTATAATTGTAACACATATATAAACCCTTATTTACAAAACTTCAAATCTATGCAATCCATTTAAAACTCACTTGGGATATTTGTGCAGTTCATATGGGTTTTAAGGTCACCTTATTCATTTGAGTTGTCTGAAATAGTCAAGGTGTTTTTGTATTTGCTTATGGGATAAAGGTGACCTAACCATTTGTGAAATGGAACTCATATGTTTTTTAAATGGATGATTTGATCAATTTCTTATGTGATAAAGGTCGCCTTAGCATAAGAGTTAGGAGGCATAGATGGGATAAACATGCCAAGCTAAAATCTAACATCCCAAAAATACGGACCAAAAATTTCATTTTTTAATTAAACAAATATAAATTCATTTGTCTGAAAACCACATAGTAATAATATATATCAAGCCAATGTATCCATAGTCGGAACATGTCATAACAAAATCATATCAGAGTATAAATCCCATAGATCTCTGGTGCGGAAAAGCGTGTGTGTGATGTGTTGCTACCGTGCCGACTCCTTTCCCTTCGAGGAAGAAGTACCTTAAACCAAAACTGAAAACCGTAAGCACAAAGCTTAGTGAGTTCCCCCATCATACCACATACCATATAATCACATAATGCCTAGCATATTTGGGCATTGGCCTCCCCTTCGGTCTCTTTCAACCGGTAACCGGAGACTATTTCACCCCTAAGACTACCACATAAAACATATAAAATATATACAACCTAGGATATCTGGGTGTTGGCTTCCCCTCCGGTCTCTTTCAACTGATAACCAGGGACTATTTCACCCTTACTACTACCATATTATAACATATCATACTAGCACATAAAGCATATTAGATAGTGGCATACTAGAAAATTCACACAAAGACAAACATCTCAGCTATAATCACCTACTAGTGGGCCGACATTGGTTCCTTCGACCCACTCCTACTAGAAGGTAACTCACCTCGAAGTCGTGAAGTAGCTGAACTGTCCTCGATGGTGGGATCAACTCCTCTTAAACTCCTACATATAACAATATCTAATTACCCTTTCATAATCATACCCCTTTGAGGTTCAACTCCGGTCAATGTTCAAAGTCAAAGTCAACATCCTGGTTGACCCAGCTTGCTGAGTTGGTCTATCAACTCGTCGAGTTCCATAATACATAAAACCTTTGAACCTCGACCCTACTCGACGAGTTCTTTCATGGACTCACCGAGTTCCATGATTCATAAATCTTTGAAAACCTCGATCCTACTCATCGAGTTCTTTCATGAACTCGTCGAGTTCTTCATTATAATATAGTCGGGAACTTTCACTCTTAACTTGTCGAGTCCCTCCTTAAACTCGTTGAGGTCTCCCTCATACAGAGTCGGGACATTTTGCTCCTAACTCGTCGAGTTCCTCCCTGAACTTGTCGAGTTCTCCTTCAATCTACAAGCCCAACATGTCCAACTTGCTCAGTCATCTACCAGACTCAACGAGTTTACTTAGTAACAGAAAAGGTTGGGGGACCATGACCCGACTCGCCGAGTCGTAGGAACAACTCGTCGAGTCCCCCATACTCTAATTCCATACAGTCGATTTTTTTCGATTTAATCCATCCAAAATCTAGATCTGGTTCCTTAGGGTTGATATATCATGTAACGTCTCTAACTTTACGTACATGCATGGGTTATTTAGCTCAAAAAGCACAAAAAGTGGTTCATATGATCCATGGGACTCCCATGGCCATAAATTTGGCACCTTTATGCTATGGAGTTCCTCAAAGACTTTGGATCTGAAGTTATTACCCCAATACATGCTTGCATCCATGAATGGTTCCATAATATGCTCCATATGACCCTAAACTACCCGATAAAGAGATCTAGTAAACAAATAGACAAGGTATACACTTTATACCTCAAACGAACTGGAAATGAAGTTCTTCTTCTGGATCTAAGGCCCCTTCCTTCAACCAAACACTTGTAAATTCCACCCCTTCAAGAACACACCAAAGAATCACTCATTTTTCACTCACACACACACACTGACAAAGCTCAATATCACGAACTAGGCTTTGTTGGACTATGGGAGGTGATGAGGGAGGCCACAATGGGGGTGTTAAGGTCTTTAAATAGGGTGAAAACCCTGAAAATTAGGGTTTAACTATGGCAACCCTACTTGTCGAGTCGAGACCTCTCGACTCGTCGAGTAGACTTCAAGTCCCGCGTCCAAAATCTCATTCCTACTCGACGAGTTTGGGGCCTCCAACTCGTCGAGTACCTTTTCAAAAATGAATAACTCTTTATTAAAATACATACCAGGAACTGGGCGGTACAAATGTCCCCCACTTATTTTAGACTTCGTCCTCGAAGTCTGCTACATCTGTGAATAACTCGGGGTAGTGCTTCTTCATCTCGTCCTCCGATTCCCAAGTCCATTTTGAGCCCTTGCGGTGCTGCCATTGCACCTTCACCAACTCGACCTTCTTGTTCCTTAAATCCTTCGTCTTCCTGCCGAGGATGGCTACCGGCTACTCGATGTAGTTCAGGTTGTCGTCCACCTGAATATCCTCTAGAGGTACAACCGCGGAGTCATCTACCAAGCACTTCCGCAACTGGGAGACATGAAATGTACTGTGAATCTAACTAAGCTCGGTTGGCAGATCAAGCCTATATGCAACCTTGCCTACCTGGGCTGCAACCCTAAAAGGACCAATGTACCTGGGACCCAACTTGCCCCACTTCCTGAACCGGATGACACCTTTCCAAGGTGACACCTTTAGGAGAACCATATCCCCGACAGGAACTCTAGGTCCGATCGGCTTCTATTGGTGTAGCTCTTCTTCCGACTTTGAGTAGTCTGAAGCCTGCTCCAGACCTGTTGCATCCTCTACGTCGTCTTATATACCACTTAGGTACTCCCCATGACCCTTTGCCCAACATCACCCCAGCATATCGGGGTTCTACACTTCCTCCTATATAACGTCTCAAAGGGAGGACGTTCGATACTCGCGTGGTAGCTATTATTGTAGGAAAACTTTGCCAAGGGAAGGTAGGTATCCCAACTACCACCAAAGTCGAGGACGCATGCCCGCAACAGTTCCTCCAGAGTTTGGATGGTCCGCTCACTCTGACCATCCGTCTGTGGGTGAAAGGTCGTGCTAAAGTGCAGAAGAGTACCCAACTCGTCATGAAATTTCTTCCAGAATCTGGAAGTAAATCACACGTCTCAGTTAGAAATCATGGAAATTGGCGCTCTGTGGGAGCTATTACCTCTCTGATGTAAATGTCGGCTAGATTCTAGGCCGAAATGCTCTCCTGGATCGGGATGAAATGGCTACTCTTGTTCAACCAATCCACAATGATCCAAATCGAATCCATTCCCCGTGCAGTCCTGGGATGTTTTGTGATGAAATTCATAGTAATATCCTCCTACTTCCACACAAGGATGTCCAATGGCTACGTCTTGTCATGAGGCCTCTAGTGATCTTCCTTGACCTTCCTACAGGTCAGGCATCTCTCAACGTACCAGGCTACATCCCGCTTCATGCAGGGCCACTAGTAGTCAGAGCAAAGATCTGTATACATCTTCGTCACCCCAGGATGGATGGAAAATATGGACTTGTGGGCCTTATCCATCAAAATCTGTCGCACTCTTCCCCAATACAGAACCCAGACTTTCCTATGTAGGGTCAGCAGCCCACAGATGTCATAGACGAATGAGGCCACCTTGCCTATGATCTGCTCACACTTCCGGCACTCCTCCTTCATACCCTCAACATGCGCCTCTCGAATCCGCTACAGAAGTGGAGTCACCACCGTCGTCCTCAAGCAAATATCTCTGATCGGGGCTACCTTACGGCTAAGCACATTGGCCACAACGTTGGCCTTCCCCAGGTGGTATAGGATCTCATAGTCGTAATCCTTCACCATATCTAGCCACCAACGCTACCTCATGTTCAGATTCGGCTGATCGATGAGGCACCTCAGGCTCTTGTGGTTCGTTTATATGGTACAACGGACCCCCATAGAGGTAAAGCCGCCTAATCTTAAGGACGAAACAACCTCCCCCAACTCCAGATCATGCATCAGGTAGTTTGCCTCATGAGGCTTTAGATGCATTGAGGCGTAAGCAATGATGTGCCTGTTGGATTAATGTCTAAGTCCATAACTATAATTGGTAAGACTTGACCCGACCCAGCATGGTCCATTTGGGTTGCATGGCATCATGCACTTGGATAGACTATAATGAGAGAAATAACACTTAAGGTTGATTAATATATTATAAGTTCTAATATATTAATACGATTATTTAATTAGTATTGATCAAGAATTAATCTAGAATTAATTAAGTGATCAAAAGAAGACTAATTAAATATATGGGTTGATTGTGTAAATCATCCATACTTGTATAGTGGGCTAATGCTCCATGGATAATCAAGTTGGGCTAAAACCCATAGGATGGTCCATGGTGTATTTGAACCCATGGATCCAAGGAAATGGAAGGCCATGACAGTTAGGGTTTACCCTAATTGTTTCATATTCTTTGGGAAAAGTCGACCACTATGAATAAGAAGAAAGGGCTAGCCAATTTTAGGAGTGTTCAAGTTTCTCTCAATTTATTCTAAGTGTATTTGGTGTTGTGTGAACCATTTGAGGTGTCACACTTGAGGCACTAGGCACTCAAGCTTCATGAAGACATTTTACATCAAAGAGGTATCTATTCTATCTTGTTATATTCATTATTTTGTAAGCTAGATTAGGATAATACCTTGGATGTTCATAATTGCATGTATAATAGAGAAAACATAGATCCAAGGTATTTAGGGTTGCATGTACACTTAGGTGTGTTAGAATGCTCATAACCCAACAGTGGTATCAGAGCCTAGGCTTGTTTTCTTGTTATACTTGCAAAAGTAGCTGAAAAAATCGAGTTTTGATGTTGTCTGCACAGCAGACTCGCCGAGTCCATGAATGGACTCGCTGAGACCAAGGCAAAATGCATCCAACTCGCCGAGTTGGTTCGTGCACTCAATGAGTTTGACCCCCTAAACAACTTATATTCGATTGTTTTGGCTGGAATTGGACTAGGAACATTACCCTAAGATGTTTTTGGACTTATAAACTTGTTTTTGATGTGGTAATGTTCATGCTAATCCAATTTCTAAGATAATTGTCATAATTTCAAGATTTATATTAGTTTGTATGTTCATGCTAATTTCTTGAAGATTGATGATTTGAATTATCTTGTTCTTAGATTAATAGAAAAGTTGTGTGAAATAGTTGATTTCAATCCATTTTAATCTAAGAGTTGATTCCAAAGTGTGTTTTTGTAACTTGTCCTCAAGTTATATGAAAAGTCACATTTAAGAATCATAAAACTCATAAAATTTGGCAAAGATTACAAAATGAAGAGTCTAGTTCTAATTAAATGGTTTTATGACTCCATAACTTGTCCTCAAGTTATGGAGGTTCAAGAGTCTCTTCATTAAATAATAAAGAAAAAGTGTAACCTTAATTAGTTCCATAAGTTACAATAAAAAAAATTTATTTTTTTTATTAATTAGTTTAAAGTCTTCCATAACTTGTCCTCAAGTTATGGAACTTGAAGAGTTTTTAATTAAAACTACTTTAAACTCATAAGTTATGGAATTAATTAGTTTTGAATAGTTTCAAAACTTTCCCTTAAGTTTTGGAATTTGAAAAAGTTTTCTCTTATGAATACTTTAATTCCAAGTTAACCCCTTATAATTTTAAAGAGTTAAAATTCAACCCTTATACTTTATAACATTATAAGTTAATAATATTTATATATGTATAAGAGTAAAGTCAGTCTTACCGTTAGTAGGCCTCATTCACGAAGCCGGTCTATAAGGGGGTATAAGGTTACTGCCTATAAAATGGCAGTTTAATGGGTGTCCACTCTCATCCACCGCTTCCTTGACCGGTGGAGGGTCGTTAGCCGAACGGGTAGGACAACGACTAGAGTTATACCTTCATTAAAAGTATTAATGATAAATACTAAGTAACTAAACCATTTATAACTACCCAATCTTAGTTACTTAGGAAAATGTGAATAAAGTGCTAATCCATGAAATTACACTTTGCACTTTGTTTAAGTCAGTTAGTGGAGCGTGTGTGGTTAACCGACACACTAACTCGTATTTAACAAGGTAGGCAAAGGGTAACTTAATGTTTATCATAGTATCAATGGAGCGTGTGTGGTTAACCGGCACATCGATTGAGGGGTAAACACTTAAGGGTACCAAGTATATTTGCATGGTTATTCACACCTTGTTTTGTGATCCTCGGCATCCCAGTCACAAAACCTGAAGGGCACACTCGATATTGAAACATGCCATTGAAAAGTTCAATGAATCTCAAAAGATCTAGGAGTTTCAAATCCAATTAAAAACCTAATAATTATTTTGTTTTTCATGGTGGAAATTGGTGAATCGTAATTCACCTACCTTCAAATATTTTATAGCTTGGATTACGGCATCCCTCTTCCGAGTTATAAAATATTGTGTTGGGTCCTAGCCTTAATATTTTATATTGGGTGTTATATTAAGGACATTAGATCGACTATCTTGAATATCTCCTAAAAAGATGTCTATTTCAGACATCTATGATCTTCCCAAATCTCTTGGAACTACACTTTTTCCACCTCCTCTAATTATTCTCCCTAACCCACAAGTTCAAAGTCACTCAAGCCGTATTGGCAAGGCAAGGTCTAGGTGTGATCACATCTTGGAGATGAAGTCACATATTGATAAGCCGGGAGAGTTGGGTGTCACAGTCTTGAGAAAGTTGGATGTTCAATAACTTTCTAAGTCACATAGTGAGTTCCTTTGTTACCCCTATGAAACAGACTATGACAAGACCCTTAATGATCTTATATATTTGTTAAGATGAACTTCCTAAAGCTTTATGGACATTGACAATGATGACACTGGAAATCCAGAAAAAGCATTCTCTTCCCAATTGAAAGGGATCGGCCATAGTCAACTTGGTTGACCAAATGGTAAAGAGAAAAGCTAAGTCTGTGATAGTACCAGTATCATTACCAAAGGGTCCATATGTTTATATTACCAAAGGAAGGGGCATTAGTTGCGAAGCTGCCAAATTTTACCTAAGGATGTTAAAGTCAATAAGTTTGAATCTACTTCAGGTAAAGTCCACTATCTAACTCTGCTAAGTTTCTATTCTGAGATTCTTGATACATGATATGACTGGGTCACATGTTGATGTTTTAAGAATCAAAGAAAAGTGAAGAAACTTAAAGAAAGAATATGCTGAATCTGATCACGTAGATGGATTTCTATAACATAGTTTGAAGATCGGATTCTTGAGCTACTTCTTAGGAGTTATGATATATTGCTTAGGAACAGATAACAACATAGTTTTCTTGCTCTTTTGCATTGTAAGGGTAGTTTTTCCACAAAGCTTTAAAATAAAAGAAAAAATTTTAATTTTATTTATTTTAAAATATCCTTACAATGGCATTTGTGGAAAAGAAGTGTTGTTTATATGATTCCATTAATAGCAAGAGTAGAAATTTGAATTTGATTCTTTCATTTGTGGTAGTGTCTAAATTTACCAAATAAGGAAAGATTCTCATCACCCAAGTTTCAATTAGACCGAAACTTGGAATCATGCAAGTTGTATAGCATGATGGATGAGAACTTTCAAGCATTGAAAAAAAAATTAAGACTATCTACTTGTTCACATGGATGTGTGAGTCAAGTGAAGGAATAAGGGATCAAGTACACTTTCTTGTGCACTTATCAAAGTCCACCAGAAAAGATGGATCACACTATTATTCATGATTTACTAAGGTTTAGTAAATATGATTATACTTACAAGCTTAAGTATAATTCTGAAACATTGGAAAAAATTTCAATGTATGACAGAACGAATAAGAAGAATCAAATTAGGCAGAAGGATAAAAGTTTCTCAAATCTGAAAAGATGGGAGAGTACTTTAGTGTCATGTTTTAAGATCATTTTAATGATTTTGAGACCTTATCACAATTCATCCTCTAAGTACATTCTTATAGTTAAGAAGAGGAGTTATGAATTGTTGAAGTGGTTAAATCAAGAAGACGATTCATACTTCATCCTAAAACAATTCATAGAGTTATACTCTAAGATTGTAACTTGAGCGACATGTCTTAAAGAAGGTTTAAAACACTTGTCAAATGTAAGAGTAAAAGTTTTCTACTCTTGTACATTTGAAATTGGTAAGTTGTGATGTTTTGGATAAAACAAAGACCAACTAAGGCTAATTGTGTTAAGTGTCTGTCTTGATTAGAGTCCACACTATCTCTTGAATATTTGGCAAGAAAGTCTTATAGGTCCAGGAGACAGTGGGAGTCTAAAAGATCCTGAAAGGGTGTCAACAAGTAATCAAGAATAAAAACCTGTATTTCATCACTAGCGCACAACTAGAGGTTTATAACCTATCGTGTTGACATTTATGTGCCCATTCAAGTTAATTTGGATATACATTGGAGTTCTACATGTTCTCAATTGTTTGGATAGCTACTTGGAAGCAATGGCAGGCCCTTGAGCTGCCAGGTGGCAAAAAGTAAAGATTGCACAAATTCAATCCATATGAGTTAGGATTTGTCACTCACCTAGTCTTGTGATTATGGTTTGACAAATTCACGTGGATAAGAACACATATACCATAAAATCTAAGTGTCATAAGGTTTCTCTTCGATTCATGAAAATGATGGTAAAGAAACTCTTTCACTAAGTCGATTTTAGCTAGATAGCAATTGTGATATTTTCATTCTCAAGGTCGTTAGTGGAGCTGTGTGGTTAACCGGCACACTAACATGGACTTGTTAGAAGTGGAAAAAGTCTAAACAATTGAGACTATGATTACGACATCCCTTTTCATAGTTCTAAAATTGTTTAGACACACCTGTGAGCTATCTAAAAGAGGTGTATGATTTTGATAAAGTTTTATCAAAACAATCTAGTATCATAAATCTGAACTTGGGTAAGAAAGTCAGCTAATTTCTGAGTACATGTCAAAGCTAGTGGGAGCATAAGTGTTATGCTAATAATCATCATGTTAATGGGAGCATGATAATTATGATAAAGGTTGAAAGTTAGAAATGTTAATTATAGAAAACAAAAGGTTTCAGTTAGGAAAAAGTTGTTTTGCTATAATTAAGGGAGAGGATATTATACTTCATCTCAAATCTAAAAGCTTAGATTGAGGTTTTTAATCATATTTAGTCAAGGATATATATATATATATATATATATATATATATATATATATATATATATATATATATATATATATATATATATATATATATATATATATATATATATATATATATATATATATATATATATGAATTTCATGTTGGAATAGCTCAACATAAGGAAATTCTATATGTGGGTCCATTATTTGCGTTCTAAAATTCGATTATGATTACGACATCCCTTTTCATAATCTGAATTATGAGAACTTGGCAAATAGAAATGGAAATGTTATAGCAAAAGACTGGTTTAGTCTTTATGTGAGACATCATGAATCGTGTCCCATATGCTTCAGATATAGGATCGATTACATGTGCTATATTCGTCCTGTCTAAAATTTTCCAAATGTCTGGGGCATTAAGAAGGGAAAAGTTCTGGAACTAGATATGACTAAAACAATTAAGCAATTGTCGAGGACAATCTATGGTTTACAAAAGATTGGTTGCTCAGGGACAGTTGGAAGTATAGTGTTAATAGTTGGAAGGACCATATTGACATATTCTGAAAAGAGGCAACTCTTGTTCGGAAGTGACAGTCAAAAAGGGAATGTGGAAATGATCCCATTGGTGGAAGTTGTTAAATAAGTCTGTATAAGATTGGGAAACTTAATGCAAGAAGGATGTTTCCAAGGATTTGATCTTCTTTGGAATGCTCTGTAATGTTTGTTGTCAAATCTTTGTGACTTTGTGCATAGTCATTACAAGAGAATCATTGCATATAAGTTGAGAATCTAATAGATTTAGGTAAAATGGCATGTATTTGGATTTCCGACATTTGCCATAAGAATTCGGGAGTGTAAAATTAGAATCATTGAAAGTGTGGTCAATTGGTTTATTTCACAAAGTAAGGGTCATAGACAAACATAGTATGCATACTTGGTGTATGGCACGACTAGTGTTTAGAAAACATAGTGTACATGCTTGGAGCATGGGACAACTATTGTTTTAAATTCAAGAATAAAGTTGATAGCTGAAACAGTATACAATGAATAATGTGCAATCATATGGTGATAAATAAAAGGTGTTTTATTTATATTCATAAGTTCTGAGACCATATTAGATTCATTTATTCTTGTGTTTCACTTTGCATTTTTTGACTTCCATAATAACTAGGTTATTCTTCCGGAATGACTAAGTTATTCAAACCATCCACAGTCGGTCATATGTTGGAAGTAGATATGAATCAAGACTGTCATGGGTTGGCTTGTAGAGGTCCAAGTTGGTGGACAAAGTTGTGCTACAACACTCATGAGTGCTCATCAGTTCTGAGTATTGGATTCAACCCGCGCTCATTTGAATCACTTCATGTATTTTATCACGAGTGATCATGAGACAATAATATCTTATATTCTTCAAACCTAGAGATATGAGTTGTTACTATGAGTTGACAGTACATTGATTGCACGAAAACGCATTGGTAACTCGATGTTATAAAACGTGTCTTTGTGTATGATTCAACAAGTAGCAGAACAAGCCATATGAGTCGAAGTTTATCCATTCCTTTTACCTTTGGGATAAAAGCGATATATGTGGGCCCCTCGATGATTTAATGATGACACATGTGAGTGCTTGGCCAAGCCTAGACTGATTTGATTTGTTCAATCAGTCAGTCATCATGAATCGGAAATCGGGAAACAACAAATGGACAGAGAGAATGATTGATAATCCATGACTCAGTCCATACGATATCCAGAATGGAGGAATATATGATCACTTATCTAATGGACAAGTCATTGACAAAGGCCAGAGTTCATCGGCAAGGTCAGAGTTCGAGGGAAGCTTTTGAGAGCTACGATTGCCAGTCGGTTCTTGAAGTCATACTTGCAATAATAGTTTTAGACTTATACAAGTGGGGGACTGTTGGATTAATGTCTAAGTCCATAACTATAATTGGTAAGACTTGACCCGACCCGGCATGGTCCATTTGGGTTGCATGGCATCATGCACTTGGATATACTATAATAAGAGAAATAACACTTAAGGTTGATTAATATATTATAAGTTCTAATATATTAATACGATTATTTAATTAGTATTGATCAAGAATTAATCTAGAATTAATTAAGTGATCAAAAGAAGACTAATTAAATATATGGGTTGATTGTGTAAATTATCCATACTTGTATAGTGGGCTAATGCTCCATGGATAATCAAGTTGGGTTAAAACCCATAGGATGTTCCATGGATGCTCCATGGTGTATTTGAAACCATGGATCCATGGAAATGGAAGGCGATGACAATTAGGGTTCACCCTAATTGTAACAACTATATAAGATCATATTCTTTGGGAAAAATCGGCCACTATGAATAAGAAGAAAGGGCTCGCCGATTTTAGGAGTGTTCAAGTTTCTCTCAAGTTATTCCAAGTGTATTTGGTGTTGTGTGAACCATTTGAGGTGTCACACTTGAGGCACTAGGCACTCAAGCTTCATGAAGACATTCTACATCAAAGATGTATGTATTCTATCTTGTTATATTCATTATTTTGTAAGCTAGATTAGGATAATACCTTGGATGTTTATAATTGCATGTATAATAAAGAAAACATAGATCCAACGTATTTAGGGTTGTATGTACACTTAGGAGTGTTAGAATGCTCATAACCCAACAGTGCCCCCTCTACATCAATACCGCACCCAAACCCGAGATGAACGTGTCACTGTATACTACAAAATCCTCCACGCCCTCTGACAGTGCTAAGATAGGCGCCTTGCACAACCTCAATCTCAGCGTCTCGAACGAAATCATGGCCAGAAAAGACCGGTTTCATTTATGCTTTTAAAATAATTTCAGAGTAATTCCATTTTTATAAAGGAGTTGCGGAATTTGTCCCCAAAACATTACATGATAATATAAGATTTATTAAAGCATTTCTTAAAGAAATGTATTTTCATTGTACATCAAAAGTAGGGATGTCATGTTCTGATACAAACATAAAAGCATAAACAATAAAACGTAGACCTTACACAGTTATATACAACCACTGGTCTATAAACATAAACATATTTACAAGTTCCCCAACTTATGCTCTTGCACCACTACATGTAATACAAAGAAACTGAGTGGGTCAGGCCTGAGAGTCGGGTGAGCGTATAGTCTTTTCAACCTACAATAAATAGTTATATTTAATTTCACCAACCAACAATAACCTGATTACCCATTCCCGTTATCCTCACTTTACGTACCTATGACAACAACTATTACAAGGGAGCTACTCTAGGATTTTCATCGGGACGGACACTACTGCAAAGAGGTTTCCTCAGCAATGAATGTTGTAAGGCAACCATGACGGGGATAGAATACAGCGAATAAACACCCAAGTTCACTACACCTACAAGTTATGAGCCTGCCAGGGTTCCTCTGAACTGTCTAGAAAAGTCTGTGGTCATCATCCATATTCTGCTGGACGACTATATCACAATCACATCGAGGCCTCTCATCATTTTTATTTCATCACACATCACTCTTTACCCGTGTTCTACCCAACATATATGTAGATAAAATATACTTGTTTATATACAGCTTAAAACCTGTATAACATATTCATTCAATACTCATACCACATAACAATTAGTATATAATCACATAACATGTATCTCATAGAGTATAATTCATATATGTGTATTATTAGAAAGCAACTACACACTTACTCATATCATATATCTAATACATTCATCAATACTTGTATTAAAATCGTGTATATGAAAGGGACTATGCACTCACCTGATAATACGATGATCGGACAACACTACACCTCTAAATGTAGTATTCTTCGGTGAAACCGGGAAGCTTCCTTGAAAATCGGGCTTCTTGCGGGAGAGTTTCGACTCGGGAACCCTGTTTCTTGGGATCTTCGGGGCTTCGGGGGACTTGCTTCGGGTGTCAGGATGATATCGGGGCTTCAGGGGTATAACTTGCACGTAAATCGAGAGAATAAGGGCAAGAGAGAAGAATTTGAGCAACTAAACTCAGCTGACCTTGTATTCTATTTATAGGGGCCGAACCGTGGATTTACGTTGGGCATAAGTCTTCGTACGTTGGGCGTACTCGTTCGTCAACATATACGTTGGGCGTAATCCTCTCGTATGTTGGGCGTACTCTTCGGATCAGATCGGTTACGTCATAGTCTCAGACCTGAGACACTCAAGTGATGGGTCAGTTCGATGTGGCCCATTTCGATCCATGTATACGGGTGCGCTGGGTGTAACCCGATATACCGAACTTCAAAAACGCGTAACTTTCGAATACGAGCTCCGTTTTGACGTTCTTTATATGCAAGCGTATGTGAGACTATACTGTACAACTTCCGTTTAGACTCCGTCGGCTAATTTTGACATTATTTTTATTATATTAATTTTAGTAGGCCGGGACAGGAAAACTTCGTTTCAATTCATAACTTATTCATCCAACGTTTGTTTTTATATGTCTTTCCTCCGTTGCACTACTATTGACGAGATCTTTGATTCTCGTTTAGATTGTTTTGGCTAGAAATCACTCGATCTCAAATCTGAACTTTGGATTGCATACCGCTAAGTCGAAACTTAGGAGACTCATAATTTCCTCATACTAAGTCAGATTTAGACGTTATTTAGATGGACGCCCTCGGTTTAACATATTCTACGTCTTTTGTTAAAATCACTAAGGCTAAATATCACTCTATCATAAATTCACTATTTACGCTGCGTAGTGTCGTGTCGGTTCTGTCGCGAAACTTTGACAGATTATAACTTATTCGTTATAACTTGGATTTCGGCATTATTTATATTTTCAGAAACTTTGCCACGACCATTACGTCTTCATGTATCAATATCGGTTTTATCTAACATTTTATTTTCTTGCTTATTTTTATTCTTAATTCATTTAAGCCACACAATTAAGCATAAAACACATAATACTCAAATAATACATTCTTATTATTTCAAAATGAGTTACAAAGGTTAACCTAGACTATTACATCAACATTAATGCCTAGCCCAGAAACACGGGCGTTACAATTCTCTCCACCTTAAGATGATTCCGTCCTCGGAATTACACATCAACAAACAAATGCAGATAGCAACTCATCATGTCACTCTCCGTCTCCCAGGTGAGATTTGGCCCATTCTTATGTTTCCATCGTACAAGCATTAACTTGGCCCTCTTGCTTCGCAACTTCTTAGTCTTTCGGTCAACGATTGCCTCTGGTTCTTCAATTAACCTCTTGTTCTCATCAATTCGCAATTCCGAAAGTGGAATCATGTCGGGAACTTCTCCAGTGAACTTCCTCAAATAACACACATGAAAAGTGTTATGAATTCCATTCATTTCTTCACGTAATTCCAGCTTGTAAGCTTGGTTCCCAACCCTCTAAAGAACTTTAAACGGTCCAATAAATCTCAGACTCAGTTTTCCCCTTTTACCAAATCTTATGAGTCCCTTCCACGACGAGACTTTAAGTAAAACCCGAATCACCAACTTCAAAATTTATCGGTCTTCTTTTCTTGTCAGCATAGCTCTTTTGACGATCCTGAGCTGCTAACATTCTTTCCTTGATTATTCTTAGCTTTTTAGCAGTTTGATGGACTATCTCCGGTCCCATAAACTGCTTTTCCCCATCCTCAATCCAACAAGACGACATACAACATTTTTGTCTTTATATAGCTTGATAAGGTGCCATCTTTATGCTCGAGTGGAATCTATTATTGTAGGAAAATTCTACCAAAGGAAAATGTACATCCCAGTTGCCTTGGCATTGCAGGTTACATGCTCTCAGCATATCTTCAAGTGTTTGTATCGTTCGTTCGCTCTGACCATCAGTCTGTGGATGGTAAGCTCTACTCAAACACAACTTGGTACCCAATTCCTCTTGTAGACTTCTCCAAAATCACGATGTGAAACGGCTGTCACGATCAGACACAATCGTTAACGGAACACTGTGAAGCCTCACAATTTCCTTCATGTAGAATTTGCAAGCTTATCCACAGACCATTTCTCATTGGCTGCTATGAAATGCGCACTCTTATTGAAGCAATCAACGACCACCCAAATCATGCCATGACCATTCTTTGTTCTTGGCAGTTTAGTGACAAAATCCATAGCAATGTCTTCCAACTTACCCATAGGCACAGGTAAAGGTTCTAAACTCCCGTATGGTTTCTGATGTTGTGCCTTGACCCTCGCACAGGTCACACACTCGGCTACATACTTTGCTACATCAAGCTTCATCGTCGGCCACCAGTAATAGGGTTTTAGGTCCCTATACATTTTAGTGTTGCCAGGATGAATTGAGTACATGCTTTTGTGAGCTTCTTCCATCAGAAGATCTCTTATTCCTCCTTACTTAGGTACCCAAATACGATCTGGGGATACCTTCAGTCCATGACCGTTTGTACCAAACACCAATTTTTTGCCTAAACGTTCCTCCTTCCGGTCATTCTTTTCAAAAGCTTCCTCTTGAGCTTTCTTTACACTTGCCACAATGGTCGAGAAAACTTCTATTCTCAACGCTCTTGGCCTTTTTCTTTCAAGATTGACTTTCCGACTCAGTGCATCAGCGACAACATTTGCTTTACCGGGATGGTAAAGTATCTCACAGTCGTAGTCCTTAAGTTGTTCTAACCAACATTGTTGCCTCATATTCAATTCTTTCTGACTAGAGAGATATTGGAGACTCTTATGATCAGTGAAAATTTTGCACTTCGTGCCATAGAGGTAATACCTCCATATCTTTAGAGCGAAAACTACCGCTGCCAACTCCAGATCAGGAGTGGGGTAGTTCTTTTCATGCTCCTTCAGCTATCGAGATGCATATGCTATCACCTTTTCTCTTTGGGTCAAAACACAATGAAATCCAACACCAGACACGTCGCTATAAATAGGGAGGTCTTCAACTCCATCTGGTAGAGAAAGAATCGGTGCTTCACATAGCTTCTTCTTTAGCAACTCGAATGCTTCTTTGTGCTTAGTACTCCAAGCATAAGTAGCTCCTTTGTGGGTTAAAGTTGTTAGTGGAGTAGCGATAGAAGAAAAGCCTTGGATAAACCTTCGGTAATATCTTGATAATCCCAGAAAACATCGGATCTCCGTGGGACTTTTCGATTGTTCCCACTTCATTAAAGCTTCAATCTTCATTGGATCAATCATTATCCCTTCTTGGTTGACCACGTGACCCAAGAATTGGGCTTCTCGAATCAAAAAATCACATTTGGAGAACTTTGCATACAGATTCTCCTTCTTCAATACTTCCAACACTTCTCGCAAGTGTTATCCATGCTCGTCTTGGTTTTTCGAGTAAATCAAAATGTCATCTATGAACACTATCACAGATTTATCAAGGAATGGTTTACAAACCCTGTTCATTAAATCCATGAATGTTGTTGGAGCATTAGTTAGTCCAAACGACATAACCAAAAACTCATAGTGTCCATATCATGTTCTGAATGCAGTCTTTTTGATATCCTGCTGTCTCACCTTCAGCTGATGATATCCTGACCTTAGTTTGATCTTTGAAAAATAACTTGAACCTTGTAGTTGATCGAACAGGTCATCAATCCTCGACAACGGATATCTATTCTTTATTCTTGCCTTGTTCAACTCTCTTTAATCGATGCACATTCTCATACTTCCATCTTTCTTCTTTACGAGCTCCCCATGGTGATGAACTAGGTCTAATGAAACCGTTGTCCAACAGCTCCTGAAGCTGCATCATCTGCTCCTTCATCTCCATCGGTGCTAATCTGTAAGGTGCTTTTGCTATTGGTGTCATCCCTGGTAACAAGTCTATTCTTAACTCCATTTGTCTATCGGGCGGTAATATGGGAAGATCTTTGGGAAATACTTCCGGATAATCACACACCACAGGAATGTTTTGCATCTCCTTTCTCCTTTGCATCAATTACGAATGACAAATATGATGTACATCCTTTGGCCAAACACTTTCTGGCCTTCCTTAGAGAAATGATTCCAGAATTTACTCTGCGTTTGTCCCCGTACACCATAAATGACTCTTTCCCTGGCGAGTTTACTATTACTATCTTCTTCTTGCATAATATCTCGACATCATTGGCACTAAGCCAATCCATTCCCAGTACGATGTCAAAACCATTTCGTTCAATAGGGAATAATTCCTCGTGGAACTTATTCCTATTCAAATCAATGAAGATGTTTTTCATGCGATGGCTAACAGGTATAAACTTGCCACTAGCAACCTCGACTAATAAAGCATTATCTAGTCTATCGACAGGCAAAGCTAGTTTTCTACCAAATTCATGCAAAATAAAGGAGTATTTGGCTCCAGAATCAAATAATATTTAGGCAGACAATTTGTTTACGAGAAAGGTACCTGAAGCCACATCAGCTTCATCTTTCGCAGCCGCAAGTGTCATTTGAAAGGCTCTCGCCTTCAGCTTTGACGGAATATTGGGTTTTGCTCCCTCCTTCTTTTTAGGACAGTCTTTTTAAATGGTCCCCTCTGCGTTACATCCAAAGCACACTCTCTTGTTGGACGGACACTTATTGGCATAATGCTCAGTTTTTCCACATTTGTAGCAGGTCACTTCCTCACTACATTTCCCACAGTGCTTTTTCTTGCACTCTTCACGCCATTTCGATTCACCTCCAAACTTCTTCGAATTAGACTTCGAAGATTTTTTTTCCTTGCTGGAACCCAAAGTCCCTTCGAACTTTCTCTTATCACCAACTTCAACCTTGCTGGTGGTTCTTCCCTTGATCATGTCCTTAACAGACTTGGCAGCCCAAATAGCTGCCTCTAGAGTAGCTACCTAACGTACTGTCACAATGTACTCCCATGGGAGTCCTTTTGCATACTGATAAACATTTGTCAGCTCATCTAGGACGATGCACAAAGAGAACTCCATTTTTTCTGTAACGTACTTCAGATGATCGCGGGAGACTCTGATGTTACAAATTTGGGTGCTGGCCTCCCCTTCGGTCTCTTTCAACCGGTAACCGAGGACTATTTCACCCCTACTACTACCACATAAAACATATAAAAAAATATATACAACCTAGCATATATGGGTTTTGGCTTCCCCTCCGGTCTCTTTCAACCGATAATCGGGGACTATTTCACCCCTATGTAGTGGTGTTGATTATGATGGCATGTGCGGAATTAGAAAGATCTAGTGAATCATCATGTAAAATCAAGAACACAAGGAGTAATTAAATCTTTGTAAGCTCTTATTATATCTAGAAAGTTTATACAAATGGGTTTGTATACAATTTCTCTCTCTAGTCTAACACTCCAAATGGTTCACTTACATAATGGGAGTCACTCACTTCCTATTTATAGGAAAGACTCAACCCATTTACACATACAAATGGGAAAGCCAAAAACACTACATCCAAGCATGACTTTGCACCCTAACATTCTCCCCCTTAAAGTTAGGATTGGATGTCCGGCTTTAATCTCCAACGAGCTAGCGCGATCAAGACCAAACTCCCCCTCGAAATAACACCGGTTTTTGGGCCTGGGGTATTCCAACCTGATGGTTGATTGGACGCGACATGCTTTTATCGTATATGTTATATGTTTATGTGTTGGTACTTTAGGGGATCTCACTAAGCGTTGACCTACAAATTTGGGTTATGTTTCAAGTACTTCAGATGATCGCGGGAAGGCGAAGGCATGACCATACACATACTTTTGTTTATGACTTATGATTTTGGGAGACTCTAATGTTGGAAAATGTTTTGAAAACCATGATTTGTAAAAATTTATGAATTTGGGTGATTTTTAAAAGTTTAAATTTATTTTGATTTTTATGGATGTTAAAACTTTCCAATTAATCAAATTGAAGTTTGATTAAACATTGTTTGCAATTCTCGTTTTCTATACTTGAATTGGTATCAGAGCTTGAGTTAAGAAGCTATGAGATCAAGTTGTTTACCTATTGACAAGCTAGGTCAATATGTCAGACGTTGAAGATGGTGCAGAGCCTCCTCCGGTGAGAGTGAAGGAGTTTGGGACAACCATAGTCGCCTGTCCGATGCTTTCTTCCACCAACTACACCGTCTGGGAACTAAGGATGAAAATAGTACTCATAATTCACAAAGCATGGACAACGATTGATCTAGGAACATAAGATAATGAAGAGAAAAATTACCTGGAAATTGGATTGATGTACCAAGAGATCTGGAAGCGCTGATTATACAACTAGGAGACGTTGCATTGGCTAAAACCCTCTAGAATTCGATCGAAGCAAGGCAGGTCGGCATCGATCGGCTAAAAGAAGCCCGACTTCAAACCCTAAATTCTGAATTCGACAGATTGATGATGTCATAGAAGGAATCAATCAATACCTTCGTTGGGAAGTTGTTAGGAATCGCCTATAAGTCGGCATTGCTGGGAGAAACCATCGAAGATGGTGAAAAAGCTGTTAAAATCCACACCGAGAAAGTTTCTTCATATTGTGGTGTCGCTCGAGCAGGTCCTCAATTTGAAGATAGTGGGGTTTGAGTGCATCGTCGGGCGGTTTAAAGCTTATGAGGAGAGGGTTAAGGAGGCGGATGATGGACGAGAATGATCGGAGGTGTTGTTTGTGAGGTCCTCCAGCGGTGGTGCTTCGAGTAGCGGTGGTAGTGGTTCATTGGGTTTGAAGGGAAAGGGGAGAATAATGAATGGATCGAATGAATTTAAATGTGAGTCAAATGGGTGAAGTGGATCAGGCCCAAGTGGGTTTAAAACAAAACAAGCCCAAGGTGGAAGGCCTAAAAGCACTCGGTCCAATAATAACCAGTCCAATAGCGGGCCTAATTCCAATTATGACCCAAACCATAAACCGAAAAAGGTCCCATCCAAATTATTTATTACCGATGTGATAAACCGGGCCACTTTGCGTCCAAATGTCCGAACTGACTCCAAAAATTACAAGAAAGTAATTTTTCCGAATATGACAATACCGATGCAACCGTATTTTTACACGAGACCGTATTTTTGAACGAGGAGAAGGTGATATCGTCTCGATACGATCATGAGATACCAATGTGTGGTATTTGGATAATGGGGCGAGTAATCATATGACGGGAAATCGGTCTTTTTTCTCCAAACTTAATGAAGGTATAACCGGGAGGATTAAATTCATAGATAATTCGTGCGTAGGAGTTAAAGGGAAAGGCTCTATCCTTTTCCAAGGAAAATCAGGGCAACAACGATTGATGACAAAGATTTATTTCATACCAGATTTGATGAATAATATTATTAGTCTCGGACAAGCAACCAAAGTTGGGTGTAATATTCAAATGAAAGACAACTGCTTAACCATGCATGATGTCGATAATTGCTTATTAATGAAGGTACAAAGAACTCCAAACCGTCTTTATAAAATAAAATTAAAAATTGGAGTACATATTTGCCTTCATTCGAGACTAAGTGAAGATACGTGGCGATGGCATGCAAGACTTGGGCACATCAATTTTGAGTCAACGAAAAAATGTCCAAGAAGGGTCTAGTCAAAGGGTTACCTCAATTTGATCATGAGAATAAATTGTGTAATTCTTGATTGGTGGGAAAGTAAACAAGAAAGTTAATCCTGACTATGACGACATACAAAGCAGAACGACCATTGGAACTAGTTCATGATGATTTATGTGGTCTGATCATGCCGACAACCAAGGGTCAAAATCAGTATGTTTTCACACTAATTGATGATTTTCACGATTTATGTGGATTAATCTCATGAAAGAGAAGAGTGAGGCATTTACACACTTTAAAAAGTTAAAAGATTTGGTGAAGAATAAAACTGGAAAGCCTTTGAAAGTGTTTAGAAGTGATCAAGGAGGTGGGTTTACTTCTCTCGAGTTTAATTCTTTTTGTGATAAAAAAGGAGTCAAACGCCACCTTACCGCCCCATATTCACCGCAACAAAATGGAATTATGGAACGAATAAAACCAACACTTATGGACACGACACGAAGTATAATGAAGGCAATGCATGTTCCAAACTATTTGTGGGGAGAAGCGGTAAATCACTCTACGAATTTAATCAATCGCATTTACACATGAGTCCTTGGTGATACAATTCCATATGGAAAATTGTATAAAGGAAATCTGAATTTAGAAAATGTTTGTATATTTGGGTGTATAGAACACACAAAAATTGAACCGATAAATCTCAAGAAGTTGGATGCAAGATCAAGACTACTAGTACATCTTAGTTCTGAATCGGGTATGAAAGCCTATCGGTATTTAACCCGACAGCACAAAAAAATCGTGAGTCAAGACGTTATTTTTTTGATGAAACCAGAGGGTGGGATTGGATTAATGAAGCAGGAACTGACAATGAAAAACCGGGCTCATTCATAATACCATATGACTACCCAAAAGACAAGGCGAACAACAATCAAGGAAACGATGTAAACAATGATCCTATTTAACCGATTGAATTGGATCACAAGTTTAAAGACGGAGCGGAAGTACAAGATAATGAACAACCAAGTCTGGTAAATAATAATGTTCAACAAGGCATTGCAGACCAAAGGCCCTCGAGACCAAGAGTACCTCTAAAACGATTTCAAGATTATGATCTTGATCTTGATAATCTCGAAGAACTTCTCCTAACAACCAATGAAGAGCCGGTATCGGTTGAAGAGGCGAAGAAAGAACCGGAGTGGGTCAAGCCCATAATGCGGAAATCAATTTGATAAACAAGAATAAAACTTGGATTCTCATGAACAAGCCAATGATGGTGAAGCGAATTGGACTTAATTGGGTGTTCAAATTGAGGAAAAATGCGGATGGCACCATTAATAAATATACGGCAAGGTTGATTGCTAAAGGTTATGTGCCACAACCCGGTATTGTTTTTCAAGAAGTATTTTCTCCGGTAGCTCGAATCGAAACTATCCGGTTTCTTATAGCCTTAGCCGCTACTCATGGGTGGGAGCTTCACTACTTAGATGTCAAAACCACTTTCTTGCATGGAGAATTAAAGGAAACCGTTTACGTATCGCAACCTGAAGGATATATAAAAAAGGCTACGAGCATAAAGTGTATCACCTCACAAAAGCTCTATATTGTTTAAGACAAGCACCTCGAGCATGGAACACGAAGCTTGATGGGATTTTGAAGAGCATGAAATTTAAAAAGTATATGAAAGAACCATCGGTGTACCAGAAAAACGAAGGAGCTAATTTGTTAATTTTAGCAATTGATGTTGATGACTTATTTGTCATAGGTGCAAGTTTGAGCATGATTGAAAGGTTCAAGATGGAGATGTAAAAGAGTTTTGAAATGTCGGGTCTTGTAAAATTGACTTACTACCTTGGCATTGAAGTTAAACAAGAAGAATTGGGCATTACTATAAACCAAGAAGCATATGCTCGACGCATTCTAAAAGAAGTCGGTTTAGCTGATTGCAATCCGACCCACATTCTAATTGATTCGGGAAACAAATTCTCAAAGACCGAAGATGAACTCGAAGTTGACCCAAAACAATATCGAAAGGTGGTGGGACGCCTTATATATCCCTTGCAAACAAGACCCGATATGGAATATGCGGTTGGAGTTGTTACTCAATACATGTAAAGTCCAAGAGAATCATATTGCGGCGCAATCAAACACATCCTAAGGTACTTACGAGGAACAACGGGATACGCAATCCAGTACGAGATGATGGGACAAAATCGACTCATTGGTTATAGTGGTAGTAGTCACAATGTTGATCCGGATGACGGGAAAAGAACAATCGGTCATATTTTCTACTACGGGTCATCTCCAATAACACGGTGTTCGCAAAAGCAAGATATTGTTGCCTTATCATCTTGCGAGGCGGAGTTTATGGCGGCAACGACGACCGTATCTCAAACAATATGGCTTCGAGATTTGCTAAGAGAAATCATGAACAAAGTGCAAGAGAATGTGGTTCTAAGAGTTGATAACAAGACAGCTATCGAACTAACGAATAATCTCGTTTTTCATGGAATGAGTAAACACATTCACACAAGGTTTCACTTTATTCGAAATTGTGTTGAAAACGAACATGTGGAGGTGGAGTACATTCCTGGTGAAGACAAAAGGTGGACATTCTTCCTAAACCGCTAGCTCGAACAAAGTTCAAGGAAATGCAGAGCTTGATCGGGATCGGAGACGTCTCTAGAAGGATTTAAAGATTCGGGGTTGATTCTTGAAATCCTAAGTGTTGGAGACCAAGCAATCAATATTATGGAAACTATGACAAGTTGGTTCCCAAAGTTTTCTATTCTAATTTTGTAAGTCCGTAGATTAGAATCTATAAAAATATGTCTAGATCGAGTTTAGGATAATAATAAAACAGATTGTATTCAATATTGATTTTGAATTATTTTCCAATTAACCAAAGAGAAATGTGATTAAACGTTGTTTGCAATTCTCGTTTTCTATACTTGAGTATATGTACTTGAACATTGAATTTTTTAATGGGATCAACCAAGAAACTTGTTTAATGTGTTCGGAAACTTATCAATACTTCTTTTATTGTAGGTCTTTGCAGATTTTTTTCATTATACGTGACTTGTGAAAAACTTGATATAATAATGTAAGGTGAGTTGTATATATTTAGACATAAAACTATTTTTTGTATACAATTATCATTAAAGTTTTCCAACCAGCCAAATTCGTAACTTTTTAAACTTTTACAAATTATTTATAATTTTTTACATCTTTTAAACTTTTTTTAAATATGTATATATATTTTTTCATAACCGTAGTGAACAACCAAATCTCATCTGTTTTAAAAAAAATAAAACTTTTTTAATATATATATATATATATATAGGGAAAGGTTATACGGAAAATAAATAATTAGGGCAACACATGTTAGAACCAATAAAAGCATGACAACACATCACTTTGGAATAACTAAATAAATAACTTCCATAGTACATTGCTTATGAATAAAGAAATGGACACGTGTCACTTGATCATTGGTTCCAGCATATGTTGCCCTAATTAAACATTTTCCATTGAACCTAAACCTATATATATATATATATATATATATATATATATATATATATATATATATATATATATATATATATATATATATATATATATATATATATATATATATATTAGTATTTGGATATAAAAGTACATTAGCAAATCAAATTTCAAGAAATGGAGAATAAAATTTACAATGCAAACTTTAAAATTGAACCGGCCAGTGGCTGTTACAACTTGGATGGAAACCACATTGGTTCAAAAAATGCGGAATATCTTCTAGATGTAAAGCTATTTTTAAAGAATAGTAATCTTGTTAATCTCTTATGATTTTCATTTGAAATAATATTATTCACTTGTCAATTTTTAATTTGTTTCAATTTTTAAAATTAAAGTCATATATTTATATATGTAAAGTATTAAATATCATATATATGATATGATATTAAATTGCAATGAATAGGTTTTTTTTTCTTATTTTAAAGTTGTACATTAAAAAATATTTTCTGTTCACACTTTAATTTAATGTTTAATCTTTTTTTTAAATCAACCTGTGTAATACACGGGTCTCACACCTAGTTTCTAATAGAAAATTTGTTAGGTCTCAGACGAAGTCTATTCCGAAAGTTATAATTGTAATATCTTAGTCTTTATTGTTTAATTCCTACGATTGGTTTCAGAGTTTTGTACACCTTAGGTTTCGAAGTGAATGTTGTGTAACTATTTTACAGCCTGTCACTCTCTAGATGTCGTAACATTATTGGTTATCCTCTAACTGATTCATTTTTTTGTCAACTTATAAATAAAGATGTTAATTGGAACGTTGAGTAAGCATTTTTGCGAGATATTACACAGTGTCTCTTTGTATTCTTTGTGTAGGGTATTATGTAATTATTATACATCTCTTTGTATTCTTTGTTGGGGTTATATGTAATTATCTCCACTATATAGTGAGCATAACCCCATGTCTTTGATATGGAAATTCATTTACACATGGTATCAGAGTGCTAACCCCTCCCTTCCTCCCCCTCATTAAACTTTTGATTCCCCTTTTCATCTTCTCTTCTTTTCGTTTTTCTTCTTCCCCTCTCACCGGAATTCCATCACCACCATCGCCTCATCATGTCAACATCCAACCCCAATGATACCACCCTTCCCATGAACACCATCATTCACCTCATCACAATCCGCCTCTCCTCCACTAATTACCTTCTATGGGTGAATCTGTAACATCCCGAGAATTTGGTAGGTATTCTTGAACCTTCTTCTATCATTACCATGCCATTTATGGTCCTTACGTAAAGAGCCAAGATAAATTTAAGGACCAAGTTTGCAAATTTGGGTCAAAAGAGAGTACGTCGTTGGTACATAAGAGTACGCTAAGCGTATTAAGGTCCGCCTTAGTACGCTGGCGTACACTTGAGTACGTTGGGCGTACTAATGTCTGGGTGAAACCCTAATATTTAGGTTTTGGGGCTTATATAAGCAACATAATGTGCACCGACACCTCTTTCACTTCAGCCTCCACAGATCAAACTCGCCTCTCTCAAACCCTAGCCTCCCCTTATGCGTTAAGCTCATTTTGGTGTGTTCTTGAGTGTCTTAGGAGGAAACCATTGCATCAAAGAGTTGAAGGAAGAGACCAAGCTTGTAGATCTGAGGTTAGCTCGTGCACAAGAAGCTCCAGAAGGTATAAAGTTCCAAACTTTATGCTTATATGATTAGATCTCTCCATTTTGCTTTAAAAGACCCATTTCTTGTTCCAAAAACCACAAGGTGGTGCATGTTGTGTTTTAAACGAAAAGGATTGTCCTTCTGGACCCTTGAAGGGACCTTGAGTGATAAAAATGAGGTCCCATTAGCTGAAGGTGTCCCATGCATGGAAGGATAAGGTCTTAATGGATTAAGACCAAGCATTAGAACTTTACGGACGTCCAAAGTGATAAAGTTCACGACTTTATGGATCCTAGGCCTCTTAGATCTCTTGATATGAAGTTTGGGCTTAAGTGCTTAAGCCATTAAGCACTTAACAAGGTTTTAGCAAAACTGTCCAGTACGCCCAGCGTATTGGGTCAACCACCCCAATGGTGGTCAACGTTTAGATGAGTATGCCCCGCGTACAAGAGGGGTATTCCCCGCGTACGTCCTCTATTGGGCCATTGACAAATGGGTTTCGGGTTTTGGGTTGTATTTGGACTAAAGGGATTTGGGCCTTTGTTGGACTTGGTAAATAAAATGTTTTGGGCCAATTAGTGGTAGTGCATCATGGGGTTAGGCCTAATAAGGAGGTTGGGCCCAATTTAGTAAATTGGGCCAATAGTGGACTTGTGTGTTTGGACTTTCAAGTTAAGGACTTAGTGTGGGGCTTTGGCCCAACAAAATGGAATGAACTTAATGAGTTATGAGGACACTTAATCAAGGGAGTAATATTAGGTATTAACCTAGTGTTTATATTATGTGACAGTTCAGGATTCCCGGTAAGACAGCAGGCAGAGATTTGCAGTATTTCAGCACTACTTACGAGGTGAGTTACCTCACTATACTAAGGGGTTTTAGGCACCAAGGCCGACCCATTGGATATGATATCCTAGCAGTTGGTAGTATGTTGAGTATGAGTTAGAGTTGCATGCTAGTTGCTATGCCAGTTAGGTAGATCTATTGGACTACCGTAGTTTTATGTGTTTATCTGTATGTGCATTAGTTGTGTTATATGTCGACATATTATGTGGAATGGGTTGAGGTGATACTGCTCTGTGCGGTAACCAACAAACCCGTGAGCATTCCAGATACAAGCTGAGGGAGACTCGTACTCTGGGCTCGATGGCAAGCCAGATGTGAGTTGTGGGCCCGTAAGGCAATCCAGACTCACACTGTGGGCCCAGTGAGTGATCCAGTCTGTAAAGTTGTAGACCCAATACATGTTGTTATTGGTATTTGTTTTATGTGCAGTGTATCGGTATTTTGGTAGAACTCACTAAGCTTTCGAGCTTACATTTTTAGTTTATTGTTTCAGGTACATCAGGGGATCACGGCAAGACGAAGACATGATCGTACAGCTCCTCGTGTTTTGTTTATGTTTCTAGGAAAACTATGATGTTTTATATTTTGAAAACAAAGTCGTAATGATTTAAATGTTTTTAAATGTTTTTAAAAGTTCAAATTTGGCTTGAAATTTTTGGGTGTTACAAGTTGGTATCAGAGCCTAGGTTTGAGTGAATTGGAGGAACACTCGTGTGACTCCAGTGTCAAATCAGTGGAAAGATTTTAAAATGATTTTTTTTTCAAATGGTTTTCAAAATAAGTAAAGGAAGATGCAAGGTGTATGATCAGCCGGAGCCAGTAAGTAGAAACCAAAATACCATACAATTATTTGATCTTTCGATATGTTAAAACAGCATGCTAGTACTAGGCTAGGGATCTTCAGGGATTACATGATAGAATTGTCTGATTACATGATGCATGGGGTCCTGTTATATGAAATTGACATCATTACTATAGTTACTTGTGTATGTATCACGAATATACATAATTAAGATCTTATAGCCCGAGAATGTTTGATTTTGCATTATGTTCTGTTTTTATTGATTGGGATTAGGGTCGGGTCGGATATTCGAAAGTCTATAGGGTCCAGTGTTATGCATGGTTAGCATGCACTAATGTTGCAGGGTTGGTGGAAGTTTCATGGTTGAGTGGATTGTTTGAGACTAGTAGGTAAATTGTGAGACAGTTAGCCTTCCTCTAGGGGTGATGTTGAGTGACCATCAAGTGCATGTGCATTGTTAGGGTGTTGTGGTGATACTTGAGACAAATATGGGTAGGTGTGGAAGGTAGTATGGGCTCGTACTGCTGAAAGCACGGGACCCATACGCGTAGCAAGGAAGTCACAACCCCTAGGGTATAGTCGTGAGTTGGTTCCCATTTATTATATGGATTATTTGATATCGTTTGGTATGTTTCAGAATGGTGATGACGAGACGCTTTGTGATGAGATCCGGTTTAAGATCGGGATTAGGAGACGGAGGCCAGGAGGGGCCAACAGCACCTGAGCCTGTGGTGCAGATGGGTACAGAGGAGTTGGATGCCAGGATTCGAGAGATCCTGCATGATGAGGTTGCTACTATGTTCCGGGCACAGCTGCCGGAGATGTTTGGGTCTATTAAGACCGTTATGGTTGAGTACTTTGACGAGCATTATGCAGCCCTTGCAGAGACGGCTGCCGTTGTAACTACCTCGACTGTATCAGCGGCAGGAGGAGGTGGAGCCAGTCGGGGCTTCCAGTACCGGGACTTCGATAACACGAAGCCCCCTACTTTTGATGGGACGCAGGATCCCATCAAGGCTATGAGGTGGATCTCAGATGTGGATGGGTGTTTCTTTACCTGCTCGTGTCCTACTGACCAGAAGGTCAGGTGTGCCCTGAACCTGCTAAGGTCCAGGGCCAAGGATTGGTGAAGATTGGCGACTGGGTCATACACTGATGATCAGAGAGCTGTTGTTACTTGGGAGCAGTTCAGGGATATGTTCCGCACCTGATACATTCCTCGGGTCGAGCAGGAACAGTTGTCACAGGAGTTTTTGAGTTTGAGGCAGGAGGGGGAGTCGGTGATGGAGATCACCTGCATGTTTACGGAGAGGGATATTCTGCCCAGAGTTTGCTTCCGAGCAGGCTCAGATGACCCGATATCTGAGCATGCTCAAGACTGACATTCATCAGTTTGTGTCTACCCAGCGATGTGATACTTTTTTGGAGTTGCAGGAGGCTACTAGGCGGCGTGAGTTGGAGATTGAGATGCAGTTTATGGAGCAGCAGCAGGCCCCGACACAATCGCAGCCGACGCCTAAGCGGTCTAAGACCGCTGATTCTAGGACCGGAAGTCAGCAGAGCCGCATTTGTGGAAAGTGCGGCAAGGGTCGTTCTGGGATTTGTCGAGGTGGCAGTGGGTGCCACAGGTGTGGCAAGGAGGGGCATTATGTGAAGGATTGTCATTAGTCCTCCACGGTTCTGAGTATGAGGTTATGTTACCACTGTGATCAGGTTGGCCATGTGATGGCCAACTGCCCGTTGCTAGCCGCCAAGCCGGTGCAGGTTCCAGCGCCAGCTACATTGAGGATTGCAGATGGGAAGCCAGTTAAGGCCAAGCCTCTGAAGGCTTAGGGGTGTGCCTTCCAGCTTACAACAGAGGAGTCCAGGGCAGCACCGAATGTGGTTGTTGGTATGTTTATATCCTTTATCTCATTTATTATATATCTGTGTTATGCTTATCTGTTGTACCTGTGTTTAGGTACGTTTTTAGTGAACTTCTTGCATGCTTTGGTTTTATTTGACTCGGGGGCGAGTCGGTCTTTCGTATCTCATGCTTTTAGTAGGGAGTTTAGTGTGCCAGTAAGCGAGCTAGAGTGTCCATTGCGAGTCTCCATCGCCAACAAACATGGAGTTTCTGCTTCTTCGGTCTACCGAGGATGCGAGTTGGAGATTTTTGGAGTATCATTTCTGATAAAATTGATTCCGATTCCCATGGGGGAAGTGTGTGTGATTGTGGGGATGGATTGGCTTAGCCGATTTGATGCTATGATGGATTGTGCGACCCCTATCACCAAGGTGTCGTACCGGTTGGCGCCACCCGAGATGCAGGAGCTGTCATCGCAGTTACAAGAACTGTTGGGCAAGCAGTTCATTCGACCTAACAGTTCTCCATGGGGAGCACCGATCCTCTTCGTCAGGAAGAAGGACGGTTCGCACCGGATGTGCATTGATTATAGGGAGTTGAACAAGTGGACGGTGAAGAACCGGTATCCACTCCTGAGGATAGATGACCTCTTTGATCAGTGACAGGGTGCGTCTTGGTTCTCCAAGATAGATTTGAGGTCAGGGTATCATCAGGTTCGGGTCAGAGAGGAGGACGTGGAGAAGACCGTGTTTCGGACTCGTTATGGTCATTACAAGTTCGTGGTGATGCCATTTGGGCTCACCAACGCGCCAACAGTATTTATGGACCTGATGAATGGGGTCTGCAGACCGATGCTTGATCACTCAATCATAGTGTTTATTGATGATATCTTGGTATATTCCAAGACCCGAGAGCAGCACGAAGAGCACCTCAGGGAGTTATTGGGAGTTCTGAGACGAGAATGGCTATATGATAAGTTCTCAAAGTGTGAGTTTCGGTTACGAGAGGTACAATTCCTTAGAGATCTCGTTAACCAGGAAGGGATTTTGGTCGATTCGGCCAAAATCGAGGCAGTCATGCAGTGGGAGGTGTCGAGATCTCCCTCGGATATCAGGAGTTTTCTGGGATTAGCAGAGTACTAGCGGATATTTATCTGGGATTTCTCCAAGATTGCAGTACCCCTCACTCGTCTGACAAGGAAGGGGGTGGCGGACGCCTTGAGCCGCAAGTCAGCTGGGTCTTCCATCCCAGTGATATGTATGAGGATAGCGGTGGATTCCCTGCTTGTGTGTTTGATTAGAGATGCTTAGGTTGAGGGCATGTGACATGAGAACTGGAAGTTGGAGAGGATCAGGGGTGAGAACACCCGGTTTGTGCAGGATAGTTGGGGATTATTGACCTGATGCGGTCGGGTAGGGGTGCAAACGAGCCAAGCTATTCGTGAGCTACTCGGGATCGGATCGCTAAAAGCTTGACTCGAAACCGATTTTAAACGAGCCCGAGCCGAGCTCGAGCTTAATTTTAAGCTCGTTTATTAAACGAGCTCGAGCTTGAGCCTATCTCACTAAGCTCGATTAGGCTTGCGAGCCTAAACGAGCCTTTATATAATATAATTTCTTATTTTTTTATATATTAAAATATTTGTGGATAACGAATTTAGGGTATTAATAAACGAGCTTCTTAACGAGCTCGATCCGAGCTTAAGCTTATTTAGGCAAGTCAGACAAAAAACGAGTCGAGCCCGAGCCCGAGTCAAGCTTGTATAATTATTTACGATCTCGAGCCAAGCTCAGTACAAGAAGCTCGAATCGAGCTGAGCTCGAGCTTGAGCCTCTTAGAACTTAAACGAGCCCGAGCCGAGCTTGTCCAGGCTCGGGCTCGGCTCGGCTCGTTTGCACCCCTACGGTCGGGTATGGGTTCCGATGTCTGGTGGGGTCAGACAGACAATCATGGAGGAGGCTCATAAGAATCATTTCTCTATTCACCCGGGGGCCACCAAGATGTACAGAGACATGAGTGTGAGTTATTGGTGGCCATGTATGAAGCGGGAAATCGCTTGGTACGTTGAGAGGTGCTTGACCTATAGGATGGTCAAGGTCAAGCATCAGAGGCCGCATGGTATGCTACAGCCCCTAGAGATTCCCATGTGGAAATGGGAACCAATCATGATGGATTTCATTACCAAACTGCTGAGGACGGCGAAAGGATTTGATGCTATACAGGAGAGTTATTCGACCAAAAAGTTGGCCGAAATGTATGTTCGCGATATCGTTGCTCGCCATGGGGTTCCGGTCTCCATTGTTTCCGACCAAGATGCTAGATTGACCTCCCGTTTCTGGTAGAAGTTCCACGAGGAACTGGGCACACGGCTGCATTTTAGTACATCCTTTCATCCATAGATCGATGGTCAGAGTGAGCGGACCATCCAGACCCTCGATAATATGTTCAAGGCGTGTGTCATTGACTTCTGTGGGAGTTAGGATTCCCACATACCCCTTGTAGAGTTCGCTTACAACAACAACTATAATTCCAACATTGGCGCCCCCCCCCCCCCCCCCCTTTCGAGCTGTTGTATGGGCGGAAATGTCGCACCCCGGTTTGTTGTGGTGAGGTCGGACATAGGGTGAATGGACGGACGAAGGTAGTTTTGCGGACCACCAAGAAGATTCAGCAGATTAGGAAGCGACTGCAGACTGCTCAGAGTCGGCAGAAGAGTTATGCCGACAGACGTCGATCTGAGTTAGAGTTCAAGGTGGGTGATATGGTACTCCTGAAGGTCTCACCCTGGAAGGGTGTGATCCGCTTCAGGAAGAGGGTGAAATTAGGTCCCCGCTTCATTGGACTGTTCAAGATTATTGCCAGGGTTGGCAAGGTGGCATACAGCCTAGAGCTACTAGAGGAGCTTAGCCGGATCCACAACACCTTCCACATTTCGCAATTGCGAAAGAGCATTATAGATCAGGAGGCAGTGGTGTCGTTGGATGATATTCAGGTCGATGAGCGCCTGAATTACGTGATGAGTCCTGTGGCTATACTAGAGAGGAAGAAGAAGGTTCTAAAGAGCAAGGACATACCTTTGGTGAGGGTACAGAGGGAGCATCAGAGGGGGTCCGAGTGGACGTAGGAGCCCGAGTCCGAGATGCGGGAGCATTACCCGGATCTATTTGTCGCAGCAAACTTCGAGTGCGAAGTCTAAGTCAAGTGGGAGAGAATTGTAACATCCCGAGAATTTGGTACGTATTCCTGAACCCTCTTCTATCATTACCTTGCCATTTATGGTCCTTGGGGTTGGAAGTGAAGAGCCAATATAAATTTAAGGACCAAGTTTGCAAACTTAGGTCAAAAGGGATTACGTCGCGCGTACATAAGAGTACGCTAAGCGTATTAAGGTATTCCTTAGTACGCTAGGCGTACTAATGTCTAGGTGAAACCCTAATATTTAGGGTTTGGGGCCTCTATAAGCAACATAATGTGCACCAACACCTCTTTCACCTCAGCCTCCACAGATCAAACTCGCCTCTCTCAAACCCTAGTCTCCCCTTTGTGTGTTAAGCTCATTTTGTTGTGTTCTTGAGTGTCTTAGGAGGAAACCATTGCATCAAAGAGTTAAAGGAAGAGACCAAGCTTGTAGATCTGAATTTAGCTCGTGCACAAAAAGCTCCAGAAGATATAAAGTTCCAAAATTTATGCTTATCTGATTAGATCTCCCCATTTTTCTTTAAAGGACCCATTTCTTGTCCCAAAAGCCACAAGGTAGTGCATGTTGTGTTTTGAATGAAAAGGATTGTCCTTCTGGACTCTTGAAGGGACCTTGAGTGATAAAAATGAGATCCCATTAGCTGAAGGTGTCCCATGCATGGAAGGATAAGGTTTTAATGGATTAATACCAAGCATTAGAACTTTATGGACGTCCAAAGTGATAAAGTTCACGACTTTATGGATCCTAGGCATGTTAGATCTTTGGATCTGAAGTTTGGGCTTAAGTGCTTAAGCCATTAAGCACTTGACAAGGTTTTGGCAAAACTGTCCAGTACGCCTAGCGTACTGGGTCAACCACACCGATGGTGGTCAACGTCTAGATGAGTACGCCCCGCGTACCGGAGGAGTACGCCCCGCGTACGTCCTCTATTGGGCAATTGACAAATGGGTTTAGGGATTTGGGCTGTTTTTTGACTAAAAGGATTTGGACCTTTGTTGGACTTGGTAAATAATATGTTTTGGGCCAATTAGTGGTAGTAAATCATGGGGTTAGGCTCAATAAGGAGGTTGGGCCCAATTTAGTAAATTGGGCCAATAGTGGACTTGTGTATTTGGACTTTCAAGTTAAGGACTTAGTGTGGGGCTTTGGCCCAACAAAGGGGAATGGACTTAATGAGTTATGAGGACACTTAATCAAGGGAGTAATATTGGGTATTAACCTAGTATTTATATTATGTGACAGTTCGGGATTCCGGGTGAGACAGAAGGCAGAGATTTGCAGTATTTCAGCACTACTTACGATGTGAGTTACCTCACTATACTAAGGGATCTAAGGCACCAAGGCCGACCCATTGGATATGAAATCCTAGCAGTTGGTAGTATGTTGAGTATGAGTTAGAGATGCATGCTAGTTGCTATGCCAGTTAGGTAGATCTGTTGAACTACCATAGTATTATGTGTTTATCTATATGTGCATTAATTGTGTTATATGTCGACATATTATGTGGGATGGGTTGAGGTGATACTGCTCCGTGCGGTAACCAACAAACCCGAGAGCATTCCAGATACGAGCTGAGGGAGACTCGTACTTTAGGCTCAATGGGAAGCCAGATGTGAGTTGTGGGCCCATAAGGCAATCCAGACTCACACTGTGGGCCCAGGGGGTGATCCAGTCTATAAAGTTGTAGACCTAGTAAATGCTGTTATTGGTATTTGTTTTATGTCCAATGGATTGTTATTTTGGGGGAACTCACTAAGCTTTCGAGCTTACAGTTTTAATTTATTGTTTCAGGTACATCAGGGGATCGCGACAAGGCGAAGGCATGATCGTACAGCTCCTCGTGTTTTTTTTATGTTTCTGGGAAAACTCTGAGGTTTTACATTTTGAAAACAAAGTTGTAATGATTTAAATGGTTTGCAATGTTTTTAAAAGTTCAAATTTGGCTTGAAATTTTTGGGTGTTACAGAATCAAATGACCCTACTCCTCTCCTATCAACAACTTGGCCATGTTGACGGTTCTTCTAATGCCCCACCATCATCTATTACGGTTGATAACAAGACCACTGTGAACCCGGAGTTTGCGGAGTGGTAAGCCACATTATCAGGTTGATCTTGCGCACCTTCGGTCCTGTGCTCTGTTATTGGCTGTGCTCTTTTCTTCGGATCCGGTTTCTCATGTCACTGCCTTGCGTGACCCTAAATGGTGTAATGCTATGCGCTCCGAAATGCATGCGTTGCACCACAATAATACTTGGACGTTGGTTCCTCTTCCACCTCACTAAAATATTGTTGGTTGTAGGTGGCTTTTTCGTAGTAATTACCTGGCGGATGGTTCTATTGAGCGGCGCAAGGCTCGTCTTGTTGCCCAAGGTTTTAGTCAGGTGTCGGGTCTTGATTTTTCGCATACTTTCAGTCTTGTTGTCAAAGCTGCCATGATCCGTGTTGTTCTTTCTCTCGCCATTGTTAATGGGTGGCAGCTGCATCAACTTGATGTTAATAATGACTTTTTACATGGCAAGTTGGGTGATACAGTTTATATGCTACAACCCCCGGGGTTCGTTGATACTCGGTTTCCTAATCATGTTTGCAAGCTCAACAAAGCTATCTATAGGTTGAAGCAAGCTCCGCATGCTTGGTTTCATCGGTTGAGCTCTTTTCTGGTTACTAATGGATTCACTTATAGTTAGGCCGACCCATCTTTATTTGTTTTTTGTCGGGATCGCTGCATTCTATACTTGTTGGTGCATGTGGATAATCTTATCCTCACTGGATCCGACACCTTTGTTATGTCTACCTTTATTTGCAAGCTTCATGTTGACTTTCATATTAAAGATCTTGGGCGCTTGAGTTATTTCCTTGGCCTCGAGGCGACGTCGTTTCCACACGGTCTTTTCCTCAGCTACGCCAAATATGCTCATGACATTGTTTCTTGTGCAAGACTACTTGTAGCTAAGCCCATGACGACTCCCTTGCCACCAATGATTCTCTTGTTAGTGATGGTCCCCTTTATGAGGACCCTACGCGCTATCGCTCGTTGGTCGGAGCACTTCAGTATTTGACGATTACTCAACCGAACATTGCCTATGCTGCGAATCAGGTCAGCCAATATCTTGCTGCTCCGACTGTCGCTCACTTTCAAGATGTGAAGCTTCTTATTCGTTATGTGAAGGGAACACTCACTTTTGGTCTCACTTTTTCTCGGCCCAAGTCCACCTCTATTGTGGGCTACTCTGATGCAGATTGGCCATGGCGAACACTGTCGTTGAGATTATTTGGCTTACTCATCTTCTGTATGAGCTTCATGCTTTGCCTTCCGGTCGATCGACCCTCCTTTGTGATAATCAGAGTGTACTCTTCCTCACCCAAAATCCTGTTGCTTACAAACGTGCCAAACACATTGACCTTGATTATCATTTTGTTTGTGAGCTCGTTGCATCTGGCAAACTTATTACTATGTTCGTTCCAACCAAGCTTCAGGTTGCAGATATCTTCACCAAAAGCCTACCTCGTCAGCAGTTTGAGCAATTTCGTCAAATGTTATGCCTTGGTCCACCACCAATCGCTTGAGGGAGGATATTAGACTACATTTATTTGTATGTCTCTTTGTATTCTTTGTTTAGGTTATATGTAATTATCGTATCTCTTTGTATTCTTTGTAGGGGTTATATGTAATTATCTCCACTATATAATGAGCATAACCTCATGTCTTTTGCTATGAAGATTCATTTACACATTTACTATAATTAAATCAGAAAATTATTTACTCTTTAATGTTATTATTTCTTACATTCAAACATGATTTCAATCGTATCAAACTAGTCTATCATCCTACAAAAAGTTGATAATTTAAACAAATAAAATTTTTAATAATAAATCACATAAAAAACTATATTAATAATTATATATATAACAAACATCATACATTATACTATCAAATGATTCATAAACAATACATGATGTCAAAGCAATAAGATTTATAATTATCGATTATATTGATATTTTTGACATACTAAATTTTTTAATATAAAACATTTGAACTTTTAAGTATTTAATTATATAGAGAGAATAAAATTGATTATCCTTAAAAACCATCATTTTATATAAATTTAAAGTCTTGACTAAGTGAATAAGTAATCAATGCATAGACAAAAGCTCACGTGGATGGTACAAGTAATCAATGCATGCATGTTCAGTTCCTCGTGGTTTCTATATTGGGATGATCCTGAACATCAGTCTCCACTCGTGAGACCATTCGTTTTCATAGGTTCTTTGACCACTTTGTTTATTACTATAAATGCAGAAAGTACTGTTTAGGCCCCTGTAGTTTCAGTAGATTTTCAGCTTGGTCCACACTGAATGTTAATGATGCAGGTGAAGAGTTTTTTGGTTCCTGCATTTGGTTAAAATGGTAAATTAGTTGAATTATTTGTTATATAAGTAAAGGACAAAATAAATAGCCCTAATCATTAAGCTTTTTTCATATTTGTTTAAATCTAATGAACAAGAATGTATATATATATATATATATATATATATATATATATATATATATATATATATATATATATATATATATATAGGGTTAGATTATTTTGTTTTCACTATCTATTGTGTGCATGTATGACTGATTCTGGACCAATCATTTTAGTTATTTTAAGAAAGTAATTAATACATATTACATGTTGAAGATATAATAGGTATTAATTACATTTTCAGCATTTAATAAGCATTAATTATTTTCTTAAAATAACTAAAATGATTGGTCCAGAATTAATCATACAGGCACACAATAGATAGTGAAAACATTTGAACCTTACTCTCTCTCTCTCTCTCTCTCTCTCTATATATATATATATATATATATATATATATATATATATATATATATATATATATATATATATATATATATAAAATATTTGATTTCTTTAAAAACAAACTCTTCATGTAATCATCAATTACCTGAAATGACTAAAACTCTTTAGTTTCTAAAAAAAAAGTTGTATAGCGAAATCTTGTTCAGTACTTCAAAATTTGCAATACATATATAACATTATTGATAATTTTACGAAAAACATGATTTTAAATAGACAAAACTCCAAATTTTGTCCTTATGTTTTACAAAAAAAAAAAAAAAAAAAAAAAAAAAAAAAAAAAAAAAAAAAAAGAGAAAACGGATTGAGTTCAAAATCTTGTTGACTTGAATGGATAGTCCTAAAAAGATTAAAATGACAATTTTGCCATTATT
Organism: Lactuca sativa; assembly: GCF_002870075.4. Classification (NCBI taxonomy): domain Eukaryota; kingdom Viridiplantae; phylum Streptophyta; class Magnoliopsida; order Asterales; family Asteraceae; genus Lactuca; species Lactuca sativa. Next base: position 26,640,596 of record NC_056623.2, on the reverse strand, counting down.
ATTTCTATTTTACATTTTTTTATTTGTTTTAGTATTTAAATAATCATAAGAAAATAAAAAATAAATTATCATCCTCTTTAATAATTATGAAAAAAGAAAAAATAAAACCAACTGCTCTCTCTCTCTCTCTCTCTCTCTCTCTCTCTCTCTCTCTCTCTCTCTCTCTCTCTCTCTCTCTCTCTCTCTCTCTCTCTCTCTCTCTCTCTCTCTCTCTCTCCAAACGACACAAACCAAGCAACCACCATATCCTAATTTTTATTCACCACCACACCCCTCCATCTCCACCACCTAATCTTCATCTTTTCATGCGGCCTACCACCACTGTCGGCATTGCTGCCTACACCGTCCTTCCTTTCGACTCATTGTCGGCCATAACTTCAGATTAATGAGCATGAACTTTATATGGGTTCTCTAAGTTCATCTTCTTCTTCTACCTGCATCTTCTTCTTCCTCTAGCTGTAAATCTAATGGCCTCCTTATCAGAGATGCATCTTTAGGTAGAACAGGTCTAACGACCTTATTATCACCGTCGACCTTAGCAAGTCCGTCATCAAATTTGGGGGCTTTATGTATAATCAAGAACAAACATGGCTTCAAGTACAAATTTTCTTTGGCTTGTGTAATGCTAGAAGGTGGATTCAACAAAGATATCATGTCTATTGGAGAATACAAGATTTTACAGAATTTAGATCGATTGAATGGAGAAAGAAGAGGTAGTGATGCCATTGGTTCTGATTTGGGGTATTGAAAACGGCGTTGGTTGATTTCTTGCTAACCTCCATTCATCCACACCGATGTTCAGACCTGCATCCCCTCTAAATGAGTTTTGTTGATGCTAGTGTTCTTATCTGTATGGGTGAGTCTTGCTTTTAGCCCTACTATAAAACAATATGATACCCTTTGTAAGGAATCACCAAGAGGGTTAGCGGAGTACCAATTCTAGAAGAGAATTGAGTTGACGAGCTAGCATTTTCACATGAATTGTTCATACTTATACAAGTCATCATCAAAAAATCTTCATTGTGGTGATGAGTCTTCATTGTAGATCGATGTTAAAGAAATTAAAACTGGAACTCTTTCATGGAATCCAACAGAAGTAGTCGACATGTGTGTGTGTGTGAGAGAGAGAGAGAGAGAGAGAGAGAGAGTTGGATTAATATAAATATACACAAAGAAAAAGGAAAAGAAATTAAAAAAGAATCAAGGGTATATCAGTCATTTTAGGTGTATGTGGACCAAATTCACAGACAATAGAGTTGGAGAGGACCAAATCCACGAAAAGTTTCTGATTTTGGACTATCCATGCAAGTCGAAAAGATTTTGGACCCCATCCAAAGCTTTTTACAAACCACAAGGACCAAATTAGCAGTTTTGTCTTTTAAATAAATATCCTTTTGCCAATATGGGATTAACCGACTTGGTAAAAATTTTTCCTCTTAGACCAGACAAAATGGGGTTTAGCACCCCTCGGTAAACACCGAGCCAAGTCCTCGGTGACCTCGACTTGGTAAAAATTTTTCCTCTTAGATCGATTGAATGGAGAAAGAAGAGGCAGTGATGCTATTGGTTCTGATTTGGGGTATTGAAAACGGCGTTGGTTGATTTCTTGCTAACCTCCATTCATCCACACCGATGTTCAGACCTGCATCCCCTCTAAATGAGTTTTGTTGATGCTAGTGTTCTTATCTGTATGGGTGAGTCTTGCTTTTAGCCCTACTATAAAACAATATGATACCCTTTGTAAGGAATCACCAAGAGGGTTAGCGGAAGTACCAATTCTAGAAGAGAATTGAGTCGACGAGCTAGCATTTTCACATGAATTGCTCATACTTATACAAGTCATCCTCAAAAAATCTCCATTGTGGTGATGAGTCTTCATTGTAGATCGATGTTGAAGAAATTAAAACTGGAACTCTTTCATGGAATCCAACAGAAGCAGTCGATATGTGTGTGTGTGTGTGAGAGAGAGAGAGAGAGAGAGAGTTGGATTAATATAAATATACACAAAGAAAAAGGAAAAGAAATTAAAAAAGAATCAAGGATATATCAGTCATTTTAGGTGTATGTGGACCAAATTCACAGACAATAGAGTTGGAGAGGACCAAATCCACGAAAAGTTTCTGATTTTGGACTATCCATGCAAGTCGAAAAGATTTTGGACCCCATCCAAAGCTTTTTACAAACCACAAGGACCAAATTAGCAGTTTTGTCTTTTAAATAAATATCCTTTTGCCAATATGGGATTAACCGACATGGTAAAAAAATTTCCTCTTAAACCGGACAAAATGGGGTTTGGCACCCCTCGGTAAACATCGAGCCAAGTCCTCGGTGACCTCGGCTCGACAACCCAATTCAGTGGATTTCTACCGATTAGAGAGAAAGCTTTCGCATGTATTTTATTATTTTTTTTACCATTTAATCAATTTTTTATTTTCAAAAAATACCATATTTTCAAAAAAAATATTATTTTTCAAAAATATAACCATCTTTCAAAATTTCAAATTTTAAACTCTCAATCCTCAACTATAAATATCATTATCCTTATTCATTGTTTAAAATTTTATTTGATTTATTCGCTTTTATGTTTTAAAATAATTTGTTTAAATTAATTATTTTTAATATAATTAATTTACAAGAAAAAATAAAAAAAATAATAAATAGCATGACAAATGTGATAAGCCACACATTGTAAGTAAAAAAAAAAAAATTATAACAACATGACAACTCCTATATGGTGCTTAGGTGAATTGCGACAAATATGACACCATTCCCTCTAATCTTAAATTTGAGATCAAATTTTAATTCGAACGTTGATGATTTTTATTAACTTTGTGATATTAATTGCACTAACCAAAAAAAACTTTTGAATTTTCTTTTTTGAAAAGATCTTCAAAAATCATTCATAATAAAAAAAAAACTTTATATTGTCAAAAAAAATTTTTAGGTTTAAAGAGATTTAAAAACAAAATGTCTTATATATAATGGTCCAAATAAATGGTGTCACGACCGATCACGCAATGACACATATGAAAGAGAAACGATTTTTGGAAAAATATTAAACGTTGTTTGATAAGTCCCTTAGTAGTTTTATTAAAGTAACAAAATATCTAAAAGGTAGATATATAGAGGTTTTGAAGGAAGATACATGATGGAGAAGCTGAAGAGTCTCGATGCTGAGGGATGGATCGAAGTCCGGTGAAAAAGGTCTATCACAAACAAAGTCGTAACGACTCTATGTTTCGAACATCTCGGATGGGGTAAACTACAAGGATGTTTGGGATATTTTCATGGAGTTTAGCAAAGTGACTGATGTCTATATTGCAAGGAAGAAGGACATTAATGGCTCAAACTTTGCATTCGTAAGGTTCAGAGGGATAAAGAATCTTAAGGAGTTGGAAATGAAAACTGGCAAGGTGAAATGTTGTAAGTGTATTTTCAAGGTGAATGAGACAAAAAAATTTTAGAAGTGTGACGTCAACTGCAAAAATTGGGGGGGGGGGGGGGGGGGGGGGGTTAGTTTTAAGCATGCCATGTATACTATACCCAAAATAGTTATTGGTATGGATACTACTGCTAAACATGTATCGTTTGCAAAGGTTGTAAAAATTGGTAGCGGTAAGGCAACAAATCAATGTTTGTAAAATCCCGATGTGAGGTACTTCTAGTTTTAACCCTTTAATTCATTTATATTGCATTTTGGTCCCAAAGTTCAAGAAATGTATGCAAAAAGGGCCTTAGTGGCATATTTTTAATATTGGCCTAGGGGAGTACGCTGGGCGAACATCTGTGTATGTGGGGCGTACTTTCCAGATGAGAAACCCTAATCTTTAGGGTTTGGCTCGTATTTAATAACTCTTATGGCTGCATTTCCTTAACCTCAATTGCCTCCAACCCTATCATACATGTTAGCAACCCTAATATCATCTTGAGGAGACATTTCTAAGCTTTTGTGTGTTTTGGTGCTCTTGAAGAAGAAGGAAGCAAGAGGAGACCACCTTGAAGGAGTGAAGCTCTCTAGATCCAGGATCATACCACCTTTTGGCACCATTTTGAGGTATTAAGTTCTGAACTTGGTGTAGTTTGTTGTACATCTTGTTTTGGGTTTAATTTTAGGTTCTTTTTGTCCCAAATGTGGTGTTTCATGAACAAAGCATGTTCTTGACTCACTAAGCTATCCTTTCAGACCCTTGGGAGGGTCTTGAGTCATAAAAATAGGTTTCAAATGGTTGGTTTTGCTCCATGCATCATGTAGAATGTCATAATGGATTAAGAAGTTAAGTTAAGTACTTAATGGGCATGTAAAGTCACAAAGTCGGAAACTTTATGACTATTGAGTGTATTTCAGTCAAGGAAGGGATTTTGGAGCTCTTGGATGGTCGTCTCGGGGCCTTTTAGGCCGAGATTGTGGCGGGGTAGTTGGGGGCTCATCTAGAGCCCAAAGCTTGTGGAGCCCTAGAATCCTTCAGGAAGGAGGATCCTATTGCTAGTTCTTGTCATTTGGGATTAGAGGTGGGTTATGCACCGTGTTTTCAGGTGGGTCAATCCCATGATTGGATTGTCGTAGAGGTTCGTGAGCCCTACACGATGAGTTACCTGATATCATTGGGCGTGTCACTCATAGATTGGTCGTCGGGTTCAGGGTTCGTACATTGGCTGTTCAGACGGATGATAGGACGGTCGGGGTAACCTATGAGTAGGAGATTGATTTGTAGCACCTGGGGAAGAGGGAGCCAAAGGATGTGCAGGTAGTTGTGGGTCCTGTGAAGAGACCCAAGACTTCAGATCAGTGATTGAGGGAAAACCAGGGTCGAGGTAAGTCCAACACGTGCGGGAAGCAGCACGATGGGGTTTCTCATTCTAGGGGAATCAGTTGCTACAAGTTTGGAAGGGTTGTTCACGTTAGTCGGGATTATGCTCAGGGGGCAAGCCCATTATGTTTTCTCTGCAATCAAGTGGTTCACATGAAGGCCGACTGGGAGCAGTTGGTGCACCTGCTCTGGTTTCTTTGAGGATCTATGATGGCCGTGAGGATGGGGCAGGAGCCCTAGCTAGGAGGAGCTGAGTATTGCAGTGTCCGTCAGTGATGACCAGGTTTCCATTAGGTGCTATTGCGGGTGTGTTATCTTTTGCTTTCTTCTTGGTTATTATCAGAATTCATGTTGCTTTGGAATTTTGTATTAGTTTAGGTAAACATTATCTATGGTTTGGTTCTATGCTATTGTATGGGTTATATCATCAAGATTTGTTATATGCTATTCTACACGCCAAGAGTCTTTAGTGAGTCGTATCTTGTTGAGTAGGTTTCAGTTTGTTTGGTTGTTCTTATGCGTTGGAGGGATCAATTCAGAGGTATCGTTTGAAAGGTTTATGGTCAGATTAGCTGGGTAGTCTCCAATGAAGTCAGAGTTCAGTTGTGTTAACATCTGTTCTGTTATGATCAGAAGTTGTCCATGGAAGAGCCTTTGGGTTCAATCACTACCGTTGTTAAGGAAGGAGTGGTAGCAAGAATATGGTGGTGGCAGTCGCATGAGTTGTTGGGTCTTTGGAAGTGCCAGGGGAATTTTATTATCGCAAGGATTGTAGATGGTTTGAATTTAGATTTTCTTTTGAGGATGGGAAGTTGGGGTGAAGATTCCCCAGTTCAGAACAAGGGAGATGGTCTTAAGTCACCAGCATAAAGGACTTAAGGATTTGGGCAATATTATAGGAGGTGATTGGGATTATAGGACTTGCTAAGATTTCGGGAGTATTCTTAAGGATTTTAGGAGTTGGGTGATTATCGAGTGGTGAGGCTCATGTGATTATGGTAATGCTTGTGGGACCTTGTAGAGACCGTTTGGTTGAGGTATTGGATCTTGGTTGGCAGGATTGAGTGGCACATGTGGTCAGTGAGTGGCGCATAGGGATGTTCATGCTAAGGTAGCCTTGTCATTTGTACTCTTAGGAACCTGGTGGCTGGACCAGATACGGGTCAGGAAAATATGGGCTTTCGGGATCTCAGTAGCGGTACGTTGGTTTGACAGTTAAAGGAAGCAGTGTCTTGTTCAGCACTAGAAGGTTTATCTCGCAGTTGTCTCGCGCTATTCATTATATTATTGGAATTGTTAACATTAGGATGGAACTTTTCTTGTAACAACCCAAAAATCTAGATAAAATTTTTAATTTTAAAATAGGAATTATAATCATAATTTCTTTCTTAGAATCCATTACATCATAACATATCAAAATATCAGAGTATCAATATTGAAAAATGCGAAAGTTGTTGGGAGTGAATGTTGCGCCATCAAGTCGGGCCCATCCCCTTAGTACCGGAAGTACCTGAAAACACCCAAATAAATTGTAATCAAAAGCTTAGCGAGTTCCCAAAATATAACATAACATAAAACCACATATTACCATGCCATATACATAAGATTGCCATGGGCTACCCCCGTGGTCTTTACCTAGAATGCCATGGGCTAACCCCATGGTCTTTACCTAGAATGCCATGGGCTACCCCCATGGTTTGATATCTAGTGCCATAGGCTACCCCCATGGTCTTAACACAAGTGTCACGGGCTATGCCTAGGTTCTTCAGACAAATAATTGCCTAACAACTGTCAATCCACATGTCAGATAACGGGCCGACATTGGTGCCTTCGACCCATTAATATAGTGAGAAGACTCACCTCATACTGTTGATAAAAACACTGCTCGACTACCGGTCTGGATATCTCACACTGAATATACACAAGCTAACCTAATTAGAATTAAGTCACAAACTCAAGGATTAGGTCAAAACCATAAGTCCAAACTCCTCCAATAAGGCCCAAAAGTCGTTCTCCTTTAATGGGCCTAACATCCAAGATCCAATATAATTATGGACCATAAGACCCAACCATGCCACCTATGGTCCAAAAACAAGTTCAAAGGCCCAAATACTCTATTAGATCCAGGCCCAAGGCTAAGTAGGGCCCAAATGGCTCAAAGGCCCAATGAAAGCCCAAAACTCACTAGAAGCATACATCATCAGTACACTTAACATACTGGGTTCTTTGGCGGTACGCGCAGTGTAGAAACTAGTACGCCCAATGTACAAGCTACTTTGCACAAAAAGCCATTAAATGCTTAATTCATGAAACCACTTTGTCCAATTTCAGATCTTGGTCATTTTAAAGGTCCTAGGGCATAAAGTTGGAAACTTTATGCCATTGCATGCCATATGGGAACCCAACACCTCATTTTATCCATTAAGACTTCGTTTAGGATCTTAAACTCATGCATGGTGCCATAACAACCATCAAGTTAGCATTTTTATGCTTTTAACATGCCAAAGGAACTCAAATCTAACATTTCTAACCTCTAGAGTTTCCCAAACTCACAAGAGAGGATACATGGACCAAAAATGGACTTATTACCAAACCCTAACTCAAACTAGCAAAAGGATAAGCAAGGTTTGGACTTTTTACCTCCAAAGGTTCCCTAAGATGAAGTCTATGCAGGATCTAGAAGCTCAACCATGCCCAAGACTTGATCAACACCTTCTCATTCTTTCAAACACATTAAAATGGCCACCAAAATCACTTTTAAGCTCAAGAATCACACTCACTTGCAAACTAGGGTTTAGGGATGATAAGAGGCAATGGAGGCTGTTTAGGGCTAGGTCCAAATGGAATAAGAGTGTTTAAATAGGATTCACGCCCTAAAATTAGGGTTTTGTCTTAGGCCACGTACGACTTAGTAAGGCTCGCATACGTGGTGCCTGTCTGCATCAAAACTATCCTAGTACGCTAAGCGTATGGATATGTACACCCAACGTACGTAGGGACCTCCTTTGCAAATAAGTTTCATTCCAAGGGTTAAAAAGGTAAATACCTGCGTTCCGAATGCTACATTTCTCGAAGGAATATTTAATCCCTTTGCTCAAGTAAAAGTTGTTGGCATGAGTGTATAGTATGTGATCCTTTTTTTCAAGTGCGGGACTCATGTATTCAGAATTTGAATAGTCTGTTTGGAAGACCAGTGGAATGGAATTAGCAATGGTTTAGTATGGGCAGTCTGTCAGGGAGTCACACCAGTTCGATACTTCAGATGACAGGTTGAGTAGAAGTGGTTATTCTACATCAGATTGTTTTAGGCTGAGAAAGGATTCGATCATCATCGGGTTTGGAGAGTTCTGCTAAGTTGGGTTCGGTTGCGTTGGGAGGGCCGTTGTATGATTGGGGTTGTGGTTGTGTTGCTCAGGCTATAATGCGTACCTGGGATGGTAAGGAATGATTTCGAGAATGAAATCTAATTTAAGTGGGGGAGAATTATAGCACTTGTTATTGGTATGTTCCTTTTTGGCCCTTATTGTTAGTACGTGGGGTGTACCATAGGGTACGCTTAGCATACTAGCTGAGAAGCTAGTACGCTGAGCGTACCATGTGTGTATGCTTAGCGTACTAATGCAAGGTTGGATCATACCTTCGGGCATGTATGTGGGGCGTACGTGGGTTTTAATGAAACTCTAATTTGGGGTGTTGCACCAATAGAAACTCCTTAAGTCCCTAAGACTAGTCAGTTTATCAGCCTCCATTGCCTTAAAACCCTAATAGCATAAATGAGTGTTCTTGATTTTTGGTGGTTTATGCTCCTTGAAGTGATAAAAAAAGAAGTTGGAAGACTCATTAATTGGGGGGGGGGGGGGGGGGGGAAGCTTAGAGATCTAGATTTAGCTCCATCTTTTGGTGACTTTTGAGGTATAAAGTTCATACATTGGCTACACTTTGTTTATATCTCTTCATGTTATGGTTTTATGCTTCTTTGACCCTTTTCGGTTAGTCTTAATGGGTTAAGTCCATTTTAGAAGCTAAATCTTGTAGATCTGGATGTTTGAAGAGATCCTTAAGCTTAAAGGTGAAAACTTTATGGTGTTTTATGGTCTTATGCATTCATTAAGTCATCTATTAAGTCCTTTTGAGCTTTAAGAGATTCATTAAGCTATGCATGCACATAAAGTTGGCAACTTTACGTGGTAAACCACCTCAAGGATGCCAGGTCTAAGTTTTGGAGTGAGTCTTAATCGATTAAGAGCTGGAAAATTCATGTTGGCCAAATAGAGGAGTATGTTGGGTCTAAAAGAAGGTAAGTTTGGCATACAAGCCCTAAAGCGAGTACGCTACACATACGTGCTGAGTATGCCCAACATACTCAGCCAGTTTGGGCTTCTCGGTAACGGGCTATGTTGGATTTTGGTTGCCTTGGGATTTGTTGGTCCATCCGAATTCAAGTGTTTAGGCTAGGAATATTTTTGGACCTTGAATTAAGGCCCATGAAAGAGTTTGGGCCTAATTTATAAAATTGGGACATATTTGAGCCTCATGTGTTTATTTTGAATTTAGACCTTTTAGAATGTTCGTTTGGGCCTTAGCCTTGGGCCAAGTTATGAAAAGGGTAAAAAGGTATTTTACCCTAGTTCGGGGATTTATCGGACCAACAACCAAAGATTCTTTCAGTGAGATTTGACAGTATGAGGTGAGTTTCCTCACTGTGTTTAGCGGGTCGAAGACACCAATTCTACCCCATGGTTGTTATGTAGGATGCTAGATGTCTGTGTGACTCTTGCATGTATATGTGCTTGTATGCTTACTATACGGGGTCCGATGTTTATTTTGTATGCTATTATCTTGTTATGATTATATGATTTTATGTAGGTGGGGTCCTTTATACTCAGTAGGCGGGGCCCGTTATACTTAGTGGGTGGGGCCTGTTATATTCAGTGGGCGGGGCCCTTTATACTTAGTGGGCGAGGCCCGTTATGCGAGTGTAGACGGGGCCCGATACACTTATTGGGCGGGGCCCATTATGTGTTTACTTATGTATGGTGTATGGTATTTTGGGGAACTCACTAACCTTTGTGCTTACGGTTTTCAGTTTATGTTTCTGGTACTTCTGTTTTCAAATGGAAGAGCTCGGGATGATTGCAGAGAACACACCATCTGATTTCGCATTTGTGATTTACTATGATATTGATGATGTATTAATAAAACTTTTATTTCCTTGATTTTATGTAAATGAAATGATTTAATGGTTTATTAAGTTAAAAATGAAATTTTCCAGGTCTTATTTTTGGGAGGTTACACTAAGAATGCTGGAAATTGAAAATATCATGTGAATGGATCTTAATTAGAAAAGCAAGTGTAAAAATGATGATTGATGGGGATGAAAACACTAGGTTTTCCATGCGTTGTTGAAAAACAAAAACAGGAAAAATCATATTCACGGTATGCAGATTGATGGGAATTGGATACCAGATCCCGATATACTCAAGGATGCAATGTTCAATTTTTTCGGCTCTTAGTTTCATGAATGTTGTCCTATTCGCCCAAAGTTCATAAATGATTCATTCTTGAAACTCTCAAATGATGAGAACAAGATGCTTGAATGTAGTTTTAGCTATGAAGAAATAAAATCTGCAGTGCTTGAATGTGGCAGCGAGAAAGCATCGAGACCAGATAGTTTCACCTTCAAATTGTTGAAATCAAAATGGGAGTTAATCAAGGTAAGAATTCAAGAAGGTATGATTTTTTGTTTAAAATCCTTGCGACTTGCATGGTATCATATAAGAATTTAAGAAGGTATGATTTTTCTTTTAGATTTTTCGTTTCTGAAAGCTTATAGGTTTGTGTATCAGTTTTTTTTTTTTTTTTTTTTTTTTTTTTTTTTTTTTTTTTTTTTCCGATTTTGCAGCTCATTCTATGTTATATCAGATTTCTAAAGTCGAGTAATTCAGAACATTTTGATAATCAATGTTTCAGGTTTAAGAATTTCCACTTAATTAGGTATTATGTTTCAAGATATGTGTATATAGTTTTATAAAGAGAAGTTTTAGGTTCCAAATTTTCTACTGTTTTTCTTATGACTTTATTCTTTCAGAGTTCCAATTTTTCTATTATTGTAATTTAAGGAGTTGTTTATCAGATTTTTTATTTTATTTTATTTATCATTTTTATGACTTTTGATACATAGTGGTTTTATTTAACACCTTGCATTTGTAGATGCATCTCCACAACTGTATAAAGAAGTTTAAAGAAGTTAGAAGTTTTCAAGAACTTAAAATTGCCTAAGGTCAATAGGCATCTATAGAGAGAAGTTTACTTTGAAGTTGTTCAAAGCTAGCCAAAGTTATTGAAGAATTACTTTAGGTGAATATGTTGGAATAGTGTCTAAGGCTGCAACTATATTAGGCAAATATTTGACCCGATTGTGCATGGTCCTTTTGGGTTGCCTTCACCATAGCAACTTGACAGGATGATTTATTATGAGAGAAGGAATATTATTAATATATTATAAGAATAATATAAGGAATAATAATAATATTATTTGATTAATATAAGTCATAAATTAATTAGGAATTAATTTGGTGACTTAAAGAGATTAATTAAATGGGTATAAACTGTCAATTGTTTGATAGTTGCACTTTCGGCTATATATCCTTTATGGATAAGGGGTGGACGATTTCTAGGGCTAAGGATAGCCATAAAATCGTCCAAGACTTATCATGGAAAGGATTTGGATTGCTTAGGGCTTAAGTTATCCAATTAGGGTTTAAGGGTGAAACCCTAGGAGCCTTACAAGTATAAATAGACCCCAAGGGCTAAGGGATTTCGAGACTTATGCTTTGAGTAGAAACCCTGGCCGAATTTCTCTTCCCTCCTCTCTCTCAAATCATCCTCCTTGCTATTTAGTGTTTGTAAGCCATTAGAGGAGTGACAATTGTGACTCTAAAGCCTCAAGGACAACAAGATCAAGCAAGTGATTCAAGGTAAACTTCTAATCTCTGATTTCATATTATTGCTACTATATATTAGCCATTAGAAGTCTTGGATTCAATGTATGTTCAATTAGAGAAACCAAGATCCAAGCATTAGGGTTTCATGTGCACATAGGAATGTTCATATGGCTAAAACCCATCAGTGGTATCGAAGCCAAGTTGGTTTCTATTGAATTCTTACTTTGATTGCTTGTTTGTTGCTGAAAAAAAATCGTTTTTTTGTCCTCTGGCTAATGAACTCGGCGAGTCCCATGGTGGTACTCGGCGAGTAGGCTCAACTCGGCGAGTCCATCTGGGTACTCGGCGAGTTCGAGCGTCAGAAAAAGGAAACTTCGGGATTTTTTGCTGTTTATCTTTGTGATACTTGCCTTAATCATATTAGATCAATATAAATCTGATTTTATGATATATATGAGTATATTCTTGACCTAATTGAAGATATTTATCAATTAATAAAATATTTGTTTTCTTATGTGATAATGGATTAATTATTTTATTAAATTGGTAAATTGTTTTGCAAGAAATCAGTAAATAAATTAAAATGTGGATAATAATGGAATTAATTGTTCATTAAGATTATTTGTTATTTGATCCTCTATGTTTTTAGAAGTTTAAAACTTGCCCTCAAGTTTTGAAATTTATGTTTTGTGATTAAAAGTTTGATTTAGACAATTTAAATTTCAATCCCTAGAATTTTACAAGTTTAAAATCCAACCCTATACTAATATACTATTACAAGATTTATATATATATATATATATATATATATATATATATATATATATATATATATATATATATATATATATATATATATATATATGTATAATTAAAATGCTAGTCTTACCGTTAGTAGGACTCATTCACGAAGCCGGTCTATAAGGTGGGTATAAGGTTGCTGCCTATAAAATGGCACTTAATGGGTGTACACTCACACCCACCGCTTGCTTGATCGGTGGAGGGTCGTTAGTCGAACGGGTAGGATAGGGCAACCTCATCTCTTCGTTAAAAGTATAATATAAAATACAAAGTAACTACATGTTTTTCAAAAATTTCCCAATCTTAGTTACTTTAGGAAAAGTGAATTGATGCAATCCCATGAAATTACACTTTTCCCCCTTGCTAAGAAGTTAGTGGAGCGTGTGTGGTTTACCATCACACTAATTGGTTCTAAGCAAAGGTGGCAAAGGGTGATTCATTGTTTATCATAGTTCGATGGAGCGTGTGTGGTTTACCGGCACATCGAATAGGTGATCGTTACAATGAAGGCACCATGTAAATTTGCATGTTAATTCACACCCACTTTGTGATCCTCGGTATCCCAGTCACAAACGAGAGGGGCATCTCGAGATTTAAACATGCCATTGAAAAGTTTTCAATGAATCTCATCCAAACCTAGGAATTCTCAATACATTTAGAACTTAAAGTTATGTGGTGGAGAATTAGTGAATCGTCATTCACTTACCTTCAAATTGTTTACATGCTAGATTACGGCATCCCTTTTCTAATATGTAAATATTGTTGTTGGATCCTAGCCCTAATTTTTCTTGTTGGGTGATAATTTGGGATTCATATTCTAATCTATCTTTGTCCTTTCTATTTGTAGATGTCGAACGCAAACAACGCTGCTTCAAGTTCATTCACATTGATGAGCCTTTGTCAAAAGGTTACTTTCGATGGGACGAACTTTAGCGAATGGATAAGATACATTCGCACAATTGCTCGCTCTGAGGACAAGGAGTATGTCCTCGATGAGAAGCTCGAGAAGATCAACCCAGAAATTGCTACTCCGGCTGAAATGACTGCTTTTGACACTCATGAACGTGATGCAACGAAGGTACATTGCATCATGATAGCCACCATGAATGCCGAATTCCAAAAGTCCTATGAGGACATGTATCCGTACGAAATGCACCAAGACTTGTTGGAGAGATACCACCAAAACGCGAGGCAAGAGCATTACGAGATTTTCACTAACATGATTTCCGCCAAAATGGGTCATGGAGAATCTCCTACCGTGCACCTGCAAAAGATGCAAAGGTATGTCGATCGTCTTCGCAAGTTGAATGTTGACTTTGGGGAAGACTTGGCGATCGACATGGTGCTTCACTCTTTGCCTCCGTGTTACAATCAATTTAGGATGACCTACCATATGAACAAAGAAGAGGTCACCCTAAGCAAGCTCCAAGGTCTCTTTAGGGTTGCTGAAAGCAACCTCAAGGACAAGTCTGTTGCACCCACTCCAAATCCACCCGCTGGTCCTGTTTTGGCCATTGGGCAAGGAAGAGGCAAGAAGAGGAAGGCTCCGTCTAAGAGCCACCGCAAGGGAAAGTCCCGAGATGGTTCCTTTTCTAGTGGGACCAAAGTTGATCCTGCTAAACCATGTCCTAACCCTAAGGAGGTAGATTGCCATCACTGCCATAAAATAGGGCATTGGAAGAGAAGCTGCCCAGACTACCTGCAAGCCATAAGGGAAGGGAAGATCAAGCCATCTTTCGCAGGTACTAATACAATTAAATCTAATGATTCATCTCATGCTAATTCTTGGGTCCTTGATACCGGTTGTGGTTACCATATTTGTTCCAATTTGCAGGGACTAAGAAGAAATAGGGATGTGGAGCATGGAAGAATAAATCTAATCATGGGGAACAGAAGATCGTCGCCTGTGACCAAGATTGGAGTGTATTCTTTAGTGCTTAGGAATGGTTTATCTTTAGATTTGAACAATTGTTGCTATTCGCCAGAAATGGCTAGAAACATCATTTCATTTCATGGCTTGTTTAGACAAGGTTTTAGATTTTCTTTTAATAATGAGAATGGTTCTATTTTGGCTTATCTAAATGGGGTCTTTTATTTTGAAGCAATACCGTGTAATGGAATTTATGAAACTGTTATGATTGTTGATAACTTAGGAAATGATGTTTTATGCATGGATTCTTCCAATGGTATGGATAGAGCATCCTTGTGGCATTGTCGTCTTGGACATGTGAACAAGAAGTGCATAGCCCAACTCCAAAAGGATGGAGTGTTGGAGTCATTCGACCTTAGGGAAGATGACACACGCGAGTCTTGTTTACTTGGAAAGATGACTAAGTCACCTTTCACAAGTACATGTGAAAGGGGTGAGGGTCTATTGGACCTAATACATAACGATGTATGTGGACCGTTTAGATCAACCACGAAGGATGGAAACCGCTTCTATGTGACTTTTACCGATGACTATAGTAGATATGGGTATATTTACTTAATCAAGCAAAAGTCGGAAACTTTTGAAAAGTTCAAAGAGTTCAAAAATGAAGTGGAGAATCAATTGGGCAGGAAAATCAAGATGCTTCGATCTGATCGAGGAGGAGAGTACCTAAGTCTTGAATTCCACGATTATCTCAAGGAGTGTGGAATAGTTTCACAATTGACGCCACCTAGGACACCGCAGTTGAATGGTGTGGCAGAAAGGCATAATCGAACCTTGTTAGACATGGTTCGCTCTATGATGAGTCGTGCTTCACCACCTATCTCTTTTTGGGGGTATGCCTTAGAGACTGCCGACCATATCCTTAACCGAGTCCCTACTAAGAAGGTTGACAAAACACCTCACGAGATGTGGACAGGGAAAGCTCCCTCGTTGGCACATATCAAGGTTTGGGGTTGCGAGGCTTTCGTAAAACGAGATACTCACGACAAGCTTGAACCTTGTAGTGAGCGATGTATTTTCATCGGCTACCCACGGAAATCCTTTGGATATCTCTTCTATAGACTGAAGGACATTGTTGTCTTTGTTGCGAGGAGAGGAGTTTTCCGAGAACGAAAACTCATAGGCCAAGGAGACAGTGGGAGGCAAATCGAGCTTGAAGAGATTCAAGAGTCGGTAGATGAAGGAACCTCTACCACTGGCTCTCAACACGAGGAGGAAACTCCGGTTGAACCAATTGACATATCATTACCTCTTAGATGTTCCGAAAGACTTAGATTTCAATCCCAGTTGTATGGTTTTCATATTACTACCGAAGGGGACACGTATATTAGTGATAGTACACTAATAAATCTAGATGAACCTAATAGCTATAAGGAAGCTATAGTAGGTCCGGAGTCTGCAAAATGGAAAGAGGCAATGGACAGTGAGATCCAGTCCATGTATGACAACCAAGTTTGGAATTTGGTTGATAATGTGCCCGAACGTAAGACCGTCGGGTGCAAATGGATCTTCATTAAGAAGACCGACGTGGATGGAAATGTACACACATATAAGGCGCGATTGGTTGCGAAGGGCTTTACTCAAACTCCCAGAGTTGACTATGATGAGACCTTCTCACCAGTTGCGAAGATTAAGTCTATTAGAGTGATGCTAGCTATTGCAGCATTTCATGATTATGAGATTTGGCAAATGGATGTCAAAACCGCTTTCCTTAATGGGAAGTTGGCTGAGGATGTTTACATGGCTCAGCTAGAAGATTTTGTCAATCCGAAGCATCCGAATAGAGTGTGTAAGCTTGAGAAGTCCATTTATGGACTTAAGCAAGCGTCTCGCAGATGGAATCTCTGCTTCGATGAGAAAGTCAAAGAGTTTGGATTTGTACGAAGCGAAGATGAATCGTGTGTATATGTCAAAGCCAGTGGGAGTATAGTAAGGTTCCTCGTTCTATATGTCGATGACATATTGCTCATAGGAAACGACGTCCCGACTCTACAGGATGTTAAGTCCTGGCTCGGGAAGTGCTTCGTTATGAAGGACATCGGAGAGGCTTCCTATATTTTGGGAATAAGGATAGTGAGAGAAAGAAGTAAGAGACTAACAAGACTTAGTCAGAACACTTACTTAGATAAGTTACTAAAACGTTTTAGTATGGAAAACTCGAAGAAGGGAGAATTACTGATACAGAGTAATGCCAAGTTGACTAAGACTCAAAGTCCGAGTACCGAAGCCGAAATAGCAGAAATGAGCCGAGTACCATACGCTTCCGCAGTTGGCTCAATCATGTATGCTATGACTTGTACTCTCCCTGATGTAGCCTTTGCTTTGAGCATGGTTAGCAGATATCAAGGGAAACCTGGCAAAGCCCATTGGATTGCGGTTAAGAATATCCTTAAGTACCTTCAGAGGATGAAGGAATGGTTCTTAGTCCTCGGAGGGAGTGATGACTTGAAGGTGCGAGGGTATAGTGACGCCAGCTTTCAGACCGACAGGGACAACTATCGTTCGCAGTCGGACTGGGTCTTTACCCTGAATGGAGGAGCAGTGACTTGGAAAAGTTCCAAGCAGGAAACCGTAGCTGATTCAACGTGCGAATCAGAGTACATTGCAGCGAGCGAAGCGTCGAAGGAGGCAATATGGTTAAAGAACTTCATCGGTGATCTTGGAGTTGTACCTGCCATAAAGGAGCCCATGGAGATTTTCTGTGATAATGAAGGAGCAGTTGCCTTGACCAAGGAACCGAGGGATCATGGTAGATCTCGGCATATCGACAGAAAATATCACTTTATTAGACATCGTGTAGAAGACGGACAACTCGTGGTGAAGAGGATATCATCAGAAGATAACCCAGCATATCCGCTTATGAAGGGACTGAGTAGGGTTAAGCACTTGCAGCATGCTAGGAGTATTGGGCTGAAGGATGATATTAGTATAGATTAGATATTAGTAGTAGAAACGTGTAATAGATAAATGTAATTGACATTTGATGATTAAATAAAAGAGTATTATTTATGAGTAATGTTACTGTCTTATGTTAATTGTTTAACTATTGTTTCATTTTGCATGTTTAGACTTCCAGAATAATTGAATTTATTAAGAATAATCGAATTGTTCAAATTGTCCACAATCGTTCATATGTTGGAAGTAGGTATGAATGAGGATTGTCGTGAATTGGTGTGTAGATTGTCTAAATGGTATTAGACATACCAAAAGTTTGCTGCAACGTTCATAAGTGCTTATGAACTAGTTTTGAGCATTGGAACAAACCCGCGCTTGCTGGAATCACCTTATGGAATGTGATAAAAGGGGTGATCACAAGAAGATAATATCATATAGTCTTAAAAACAAGATATATGGTTTGTTATTTGTTTATTGGTTGTACATTGATAATGCGAAACCGCATTAGTAACTTGATGTTATAAAACGCATTGTTGTGTATGGCTGATTAATGAATAAGTAAATGCATATAAGTCGAAGTTTATCTGTTACTTTTATCCCAAGAGGGTAAAAGCGATATCTCGGCCGCTCGATGATTTGATTTGACTTATGTGTCGGGCCCGGTCAAAACTGAATTGATGTGTTTGATTAAGTTCTATGTCGAATAAATCGGAGATCGAGAAACCAAATGCTAGAAAAATTAGTTCCATAGAATTGTCAGCATGATATCTAAACAGAGGACTGTACGATCCCTTATCTAAAGGACAAGATTGATTAGATCAGAGTTTGACATCGTCTTTGAGAGCTACGATTGCTAATCGAAATATACTTGTATATAGTTACTAGACTTATCCAAGTGGGAGACTGTTGGAATAGTGTCTAAGGCTGCAACTATATTAGGCAAGTATTTGACCCGATTGTGCATGGTCCTTTTGGGTTGCCTTCACCATAGCAACTTGACAGGATGATTTATTATGAGAGAAGGAATATTATTAATATATTATAAGAATAATAATATTATTATTTGGTTAATATAAGTCATAAATTAATTAGGAATTAATTTGGTGACTTAAAGAGATTAATTAAAGGGGTATAAACTGTCAGTTGTTTGATAGTTGCACTTTGGGCTATATATCCTTTATGGATAAGGGGTGGACGATTTCTAGGGCTAAGGATAGCCATAAAATCGTCCAAGGCTTATCATGGAAAGATTTTGGATTGCTTAGGGCTTAAGTTATCCAATTAGGGTTTAAGGGTGAAACCCTAGGAGCCTTACAAGTATAAATAGACCCCAAGGGCTAAGGGATTTCGAGACTTATGCTTTGAGTAGAAACCCTAGCCGAATTTCTCTTCCCTCCTCTCTCTCAAATCATCCTCCTTGCTAGTTGGTGTTTGGAAGCAATTAGAGGAGTGACAATTGTGACTCTAAATCCTCAAGGACAACAAGATCAAGCAAGTGATTCAAGGTAAACTTCTAATCTCTGATTTCATATTATTACTATTGTATATTAGCCATTAGAAGTCTTGGATTCAATGTATGTTCAATTAGAGAAACCTAGATCCAAGCATTAGGGTTGCATGTGCACATAGGAATGTTCATATGGCTAAAACCCATCAGAATGTTATATACAGATGTATAAAGAAAGATATTGATAATATTATGAATAGAGAAAAAATCTACATTAAATTGATTTTGTTAGTTTTGTATCTAATAAAGCTAGAAATTTATTGTCTTTTGTAAATATTTGTGGTGTTTTTGAAGAATACTTTTAGTATATTTATGGTTTGGATGATATTATTGATTTTTATTATAAATGATATATTTTTCAAAATTTTATCATATTTGTCATTGAGATATTTGACACTGGGGGGCCTTTTTTTCTTCTAGCCCTGGGCCTAATATGTCTTTGTACCGGCCTTGCTCAAGAAGGATTTCATGATATTTGTGAAGTATTTTGAAGAACAGGCAGGATATCTAAGACCCGCAATTCATCCTTTATCACTTTAGTGCCAAAAATAAAATATCCAATCAACCTTTCAGACTACAGGATGATCAGTCTTATCGGACGCATGTATAAAGTTATAACTAACGTACTTGCAGCCAGGTTGAAAAGGGTGATTGGGTAAGTGGTGGATGAAGTTCAAAAGACAGATGTGGAAAATCGAAATATTCTTGAGGGACCGCTCATCATAAATGAAGTGTGCTCTTGGGCAAAAGAAGTAAAAAAGAAGGTGCTCATTTTGAAAGTAGATTTCAAAAAAGCATTTGATTTAATTAATTGGAGCTTTTGTAGAATCTATTATGGAACAAATAAACTTTAGATATAGATGTATATTGCGGATTTGGGGGTGTTTGTCTTTGGCCATGGCTTCAGTTCTGATAAATGGTGCTCCTATGCGTGAAGTCCCGATAGAAAATGGGGTTCGTCAAGGAGATCCATTCTTTCTTTTCTTATTTATCTTGGAAATGGAGGGTATGAATATTTCTATGAAAATGGCCTATAACAAGTCCATTTTCCATGGAGTAGAGATCCCTAATTGTGGATTGATCATCTCTCATTTTTTTTACGCAGACGATGCTACTTTGATAGGCAATTGGTCGCGCTTCAACATCAAGAACATAGCTCAAATTTTGTGGTGTTTCCAAATTGGTATGGCGCTTAAAGTAAATTTCCAAAAATCTTAGCTTATCGGTATAGGAGTTGATGAGACTGAGATTAACAAAAGGGTTGCCTCCATAGGATGTCTGGTAGAGTTTCTTCCATTTTCGTACCTAGGAGTCGTAAGTGGAGAAAATATGTCCTGCAAGAAATATTGAAAGCCAGTGATTGACAAATTTCTTTAAAAGTTATCAAGTTGGAAAGCAAGATATATCTCTTTCGGAAGTAGAGTGACATTATTGAATTCAGTTCTTGGAAGCCTCCCCACTTACTACTTTTCTTTATTTTTATCCCCAATGTGTATCTTAGATGAATTGGAGAAAATTAGCAAAGGCTTCTTATGGGGAGGCGCGGATAGAGATATGATATTGAGATAAGGTGATTCTTTCTAAAGATGATCGTGGTTTCGGGATAAGTTCTCTAAAGGCTGAAAATATTGGTCTAATAATGAAATGGGTATGGCAACTTCGAACAGAAAAGGAAGCATTATGGTGTAAAGTTATATTGGGGTGGAGAAACCTGGTGAGAAAACCGAGGGCATTTCTGGTAAAGAAAAATTTATTGAGTGTGTGGAAAAATATCTCCAAGGTCTTTGATCATACATAAAGACTTGGAATTTAATACGATGACTTATTCCAAATCCATACCGGATCTGGAAATAGTTCGTTGTCATGGAAAGATAAATATATTGACTCCATCCAATTACAGAACCGGTTCTTGACATTATACTCCCTGGAATCACGAAGAACATGATTTGTTTATTAAAGGAAAGTAGGGGACAACTTACGTTGGGCTTGGGGATCAGCGATTACCTCTATTGAAGCTTTGAATGAGTTACAAGAACTTTATATCATGTTAAGTAATTATACTTTCTTGCAGGAAAATGATATTTTCAGGTGTGCACTCAATTGTGATGGCGGTTTTACGGTAGTAGTAGTCAAGAAAATCATAGGCTTGAAGTTGACAGCTACAGGTGAAGTGAAAATCAATTGACATAACATTGTGCCCTTGAAATTCTTGTGTTTAATTTTGAGAGCTGTGGCGGGAAGGTGTAACATCCAGTTTCGGGATGTTTCTTTTTTTCAGGATTATGGACAGTAATTCGATCAAGTGAAGGACCTGGGCTTAAAGGAAATAGAGTTTAGACCCTATCGATGTTGATAATGTTGGTTAAGTGATCTAAGACCTTGATTTGTGTTTTGGAGCCAACGGTGAAATGGGAAAAGTGATGCGTCAGACTTCTTACATGAATTTATGATTTTAATTCGGTATGTCTTCAGTCAAAAAGTAATTAGATAGGGTTGTGGGGATCATCACTACCTTTCCGTTCATACAAAGATCGCTGAAAACAGAGTTGAAACAAATAAATTATGATTGTTTGAAGTTTGAGTGAAATTGTGTGAAGACCCGTCGTCACGAGGCGACAAGAATTTTGTCACGATGTAAGAGACGTCACGAGGTGATAAGCAGGCTGTCATAAGGTGAAAACTGTGCAACATAAACCCACAAATGTGTTAGGGTATTTTCTTAGGCTCCATCATATCTAGAATCCCTTGGGAGAAACTTAGCCTCAATCATCAAGAATTGAGCTCCTCCCCTATCCTCTCTCCTCTTTTCGATGTTTTTATGCTATTTTGATGAAGCTTAAAGATCGAGAAGGTTCTTTTGGTTGCAAGGAATGATGTTTCAAATTTGGATCCATCAAATGCACTACATTTCTGGATTATTGTGGGTATAAAGTTCCAATCTTTCATTTTAGTTCTTTAGATCTCTTCATTTGTTGCTTTTTTTTTCACTTTTGGTCTATTTTATGAGTGATCTTGGACTTGAGTGGACTCCAACATCTTTTGATCAGTTTAGAATGCTTCTTGGACCTTATGGACTAGGAAAGTTATGATATTTTTCCTTCTCTTTTAGCTATGCAAGTTATCTGGGTCCTTTAAGTCATTTTGGTGTATTAGAGTTTAGATCTTGAAAGTTGTAAGTCCCTAAACTCAGATCTATCAAGGTACCAATGTAATAGTTTGATTAATGCGAAATCTTAATCAAACAATGATACGAAACAATGTCATGAACACATTTCAAATCAATGCACATAATTATATTGATTAATTGTCATGTACATTCAATTACTCTTCAGCCGTGAATGGACTCCAACTCACCAAAAACGCATTAGCCTCAGATGACTAAACACATACCATATTTATACTAAAACCGATAACCTAAAGCCTAAACATAAAGGCCCACCGAAAACACACTAAGCCCACTGAGAACCATATAATACATTCAAAACAAAGCATAAACCACAAAATATAGCCCAACAATCTCCCCCTTGGTTTATTGCTTTCTGTTCTCTTTAAGGCTTCTCCACGAGATGCACATCAGCTTGGTCAAAAGCCCCTGTCCACAACTTCTTGTCAATTATTGTAGCCACCATACCGATGAAGGCTTTCACGGCAGCTTCAAACAATTAATTCTCAACAGTTATTTGAAAGTTTGACAAAGTGTGGATATCACATTCTACAGACTTCAACAAGTCTTTGGGATCAACAATACGATACTGGTTTTTCTTCAGCTTGATCACCACTGATGCAGTAGCCTCATCATAAACCCAGAGTTGCATTGAATCTAAAGTGCCTTGTGGTAAATGTTTGGGATGTGAAATCCTTTTAGATTACTTTGTGGGCAGCCACATGGAATTCACCAGAGTTTTGTTTGTGTGAGGATCAATGACACCCTTGGCCTTCTTAGTACACGATGAAGTAGTTTTTAAACCTTCAAAGTTATTTTTCACTTTAGTGTCAAGAAAATTCTTAAAAGACCAGGCCATGGTATCATTGGTTGGATTGTGGAAGGGTGCGTGGATGAGTTCAAAAAGATCAACTTTTGTCCAGGACAAGAAGTCAACTTTCTTATCATAATATTCAATTCTTCCACTTTTCCGCTTCACGACCCACATCCTTTTATCAGCATTATACCCCCACGTGATGATGCCAGACCGATCCCCATATTTATTTGTGATTTTCTTCAAAGTTTCCCTGAAAAACATCTCAGGGTGATCACCTCGAGCATTTTGGTCAGAATGCTTCATCACCAACATCTTCCCTTTCAACTGCTCAACCCTTATTTGCTTCTCTCTTCTTTCTTGAGCAGAAGCAGGACCAGAGGATAAGAATGTATCAAGATTAGCATTCGGAGCAGGTCTTACAACTCTCTCACTTGAAGACTGAGAGGTTGGATCGGCAGCACCTGAACTAGAAGCATAAATCTTTTCTCCTCAGCACTCAAAGGTTGAAATTCATCACCGAACTTTTGATGTAAGCGCTATTTCAGGTCAAAGAATAGAGCAGTTAGACAACCAAGATTTGCTTGAAGTTATGAAATCATTGCATCTTTAATGGAGTTCTCCTTTTTAAGCGCACTGATTCGAAGGTCCTGCTTTCCAATAATCAAATCCTTTTCAGCAGAGCTTTGTTCCAAATCAAACACTCTGTTCTGAAGTAGAGCGACATCCATAAATTCAGACTCAAGCAACTTGCTTTTGCCTTTGGAAATGTCCAGCTCGGGGGCTTCAAAAGAGGTCAGAAGCCTAAGTCCTTTACAAGGAAAAATTACTTCTTCAATAATAGGGCTTCGAAAATCTTGATCCATAGGAGTGGACTCAGGTAACGGGCTCGAAATCTCTTGTATCATTGGAGAAGACTCAGTGAATGTGCTTTCAATGTTTTGATCCATATGACTAGGCTCAATCAGTGTAGATCTATTTTGAACAGGGTCTGTGATTTTCACTCCCGGCCTTGGATTTCTTCTCTTACGCTTCCTTGGGAGTAAAGCGTGGGTGGAGTCTTCTAGATCACTTCCAGACGGAGTTTCGGTGTCAACAGGAACTATTTGGGGGAGGCTTCCTTGTAGTTCGCTGAAGTTCTTCAATAAGAGCATCCATCTGTTTGGGGGTTAGTGAGGAAGATTGCACCATTGTATCCCTTTCCTTTCCAGTCACGCCCTGAGGAGTGACAACTACATCCTCTTCAAGAATTGAGGTACTTTTCTAGAAAAAAAAAATTAAAACTCATTTTTTTGACAATTCCTTTTCTTGATCCTCTTGATGTTCTTCATCATTAGATACTTCAATCTCTTCAAAGGCAAATTGAAATTTTGGTTTGGGTGCCACATGTTCCTTTGGAACCTCAACATTCATGGAACTACCAGCAGGAGTGTTTTTAACTTTAGCAAACTTTCCAAACTTTACTAACTCCTTCAAACATTGATAAGCAACTTTGGCAGCCTTCCTTGATTGCTTCATGAGTTCAAAGGTGTTGGGACCCAAGGCTTACATATCCAAAGTATCAGACGACCTCTCAATTTGGGGGTATTTCTCATTAAAGATCATTTGAAGGAACCTGGGGTACATTAAAAATAGGTCCTTTTTCTTTCCCATAAGGTTGCTCTTCATCTCTTCAAAAACGAACTTTGAAAATTTGTAATCCCAGTCCATAGCCAGAGCGACAATGGTTTAGGTCACAGTCTGACTAATTTCATTAGAGCCCCCCTTTCTTCCAGAAATGCAAATTACAAAGGAGTGTGCCAGGAACCTCCAGTAAGGTGGTAGTAACTTCTTAATAGTGGGAGGATAGGTTCCCTCATAACACATCTTTTCAAGAACCTCCTTAACATGATCAATAGAGTACTCAATTGGAAATGTAGATGAATCACCAAATTCAAGTACCTCTCGAATAACTTGTTAAGAAACAATCACTTGTGTTCCTATCAACATCGATTCAACAGTACCAGCTCCATCTGCTCCCAACTTGTTGATCGAAGCATTTTTCCAAAACTCAATAATTAGGTCTATGTGGATGATTGGATTAGCATGAAGCGCTTGAGAAATCCTGTTGTTGTTCTAACTCACCATCATGGATTTGAATTCTTGATGAGCAGCCGGTGGATCCATGAGTTATCCAGCAATGTTGTGAGAGTCTATGAATTTTAGTTGCTCTGCCATTTATCTGCAATAAACTAGCCAAGTGAGAATTAATTTAAAATTAATTAAATTGAGTTTGAAACTTGATTTCAATTAAAGTCAAAGTTCTAGTCCTTTTCGGTTAAAGTCAAGATTTTAGTCGACTTCGGTCAAAAAGATCGATTTCGGTCAAGGCTCATCGATTTCGGTCAAAACAGT
This sequence comes from Lactuca sativa, assembly GCF_002870075.4. NCBI lineage: Eukaryota > Viridiplantae > Streptophyta > Magnoliopsida > Asterales > Asteraceae > Lactuca > Lactuca sativa. The sequence continues at coordinate 26,615,337 of NC_056623.2, read as the reverse complement.
TGTTGATCAGATGATTGCGGTCAATGCTGGTTAATTTCGGCTGAGAACCTAGTTTTCGGTCAAGCCTTCAGTTGATTTCAGTCGGATCCGGGATGAATCGAAAATCCGAAATCCCATCGGAACCTGTTCCAAATCAGTTCTTCGAAAAACTTAAGAAATTCATTCGAAAACCTGCAAATCAATGACACCAGGTACACACAAAACAACATTAATGCCATTAACACGAACGGAAATCCAATAATTACCTGATTCACTGAACGATTTTGCAACAAAACAACGATTGAGTAGGTTTTGCAGAAAAACTCAAAGAGAGAAAGGAGAATGACGATGATAATGTTGGAATAGTGTCTAAGGCTGTAACTATATCCGGTTGTGCATGGTCCTTTTGGGTTGCCTTCACCATAGCAACTTGATAGGATGATTTATTAAGAGAGAATAAATATTATTAATATATTATGAGAATAATATAATGAATAATATATTTGTTATTTGATTAATATAAGTCATAGAATTAATTAGAATTAATTTGGTGACTTAAAGAGATTAATTAAATAAAGGGGTATAAACTGTCAATTGTTTGATAGTTAAGCTTTAGACTGTAAATCCATTTGGATATACTATGGACGGATTCTAAGAGCTTTAGGAAAGCTAAAATCGTCCATATGATTATCTAAGAATGGATTTGGATAGCCTTAAGAGAAGATTATCTGATAGGGACTTATCTGTAATCCTTAAGGAGTCTACAAGTATAAATAGACCCTATGGCTGATGGAATTCGACACTTGACCTAAAGAAAGGAACCTCTGGTCGAAATTCCTTCCCTCTCCTCTCTCCCAAATCATCCTCCTTGCTTTGGTGTTTGTAAGCCATTAGAGGAGTGACATTTGTGACTCTAGAAGCTCCAAGACCTCAAGATCAACAAGGAACTCAAAGGTATGATTCTAGATCTGTTTCAATGTTCTTATTTAATCTAATTAGTAATTAGAAGTCTTGGATTCAAAGCATGTTTATTAGAAAGCCTAGATCCGAGCATTAGGGTTTTGCATGCGCACATAGGAAAGTTCTTATGGCTAAAACCCATCAGTGGTATCAGAGCCTAGCTTGGTTTTCTGTAAATTGTTGCTTGATTAACTGAAACAAACCTGCAAAATTCGATTTTTGGTTTCTGAGTCATGGACTCGGCGAGTCTCAAAGTGGACTCGGCGAGTAGGCCTGACTCGGCGAGTCCCTTTGTGCACTCGGCGAGTCCAGGCGTCAGGAATGGCCAGATTCGGGATTTCTTTGTGTTTATCTTATCTTAACTTACCATAAACTAATTAGATCAACATTAATTCGTTTTTCTGATAAATATAACTATTATCTTGATCTAGTTAAAGGTAATTATCGACTAATTAAATATTTAATTTCCTTATATGATAATTAATTAATTATTTTGATTATTTTGGTAATTATCTTAAAAAGAAATCTTGAATAAATCAAATATAGATAATTAGGATATTAATTGTTAATTTGAATTATTTGTTATTTGATCCTCCATGTTTTAAATGTTTAAAACCTACCCTCATGTTTTGAAATTTACTTTTGAGATTAAAAGTTTTAATTTAGACAACTTAAATTTCAAACCCTATATTTTAAAAGTTTTAAAATACAACCCTATACTAATATAATATTACTAGAATAATATATATATATATATATATATATATATATATATATATATATATATATATATATATATATATATATATATGTATGTATAACTAAATGCTAGTCTTACCGTTAGTAGGCCTCATTCACGAAGCCAATCTATAAGGTGGGTATAAGGTTGTGGCCTATAAAATGGCGCTTAATGGGTGTACACTCACACCCACCGCTTGCTTGGTTGGTGAAGGGTCGTTAGCCGAACGGGTAGGATAGGGCAACCTCATCCTCTCATTAAAAGTATAATAAGAAATATAAAGTAACTACACATTATTTTTAAATTTTCCCAATCCTAGTTACTTTAGGAAAAGTGAATTGATGCAATCCCATGAAATTACACTTTGCACCTTGCTAAGATGTTAGTGGAGCGCGTGTGGTTTACCGGCACACTAATTGGTTCTAAGCGAAGGTGGCAAAGGGTGATTCATTGTTTATCATAGTTCGATGGAGCGTGTGTGGTTTACCGGCACATCGAATAGATGATCGTTACAATGAAGGCACCATGTGAATTTGCATGATAATTCACACCCGCTTTGTGATCCTCGGCATCCCAGTCACAAACAAGAGGGGCATATCGAGATTTAAACATGCCATTGACTAGTTTCAATGAATCTCATCCGAACCTAGGAATTCTCAAAAACACTTAGGACTAATAGTTTAGGTTTTCGTGGTGGAGAATTAGTGAATCGTCATTCACTTACCTTCAATTTATTTACATGATAGATTACGGCATCCCTCTTCTAGTATGTAAATGTTATTGTTGGATCCTAGCCCTAATTTTCTTATTGGGTGATAATTAGGGATTCTTATTCTAATCTATCTTTGTCCTTTTTCTAATTGTAGATGTCGAACGCAAACAACGCCGCTGCTAGTTCCTTCACATTGATGAGCCTTTGCCAAAAGGTTACCTTCGATGGAACTAACTTTAGCGAATGGATAAGATACATTCGCACCATTGCTCGCTATGAGGACAAAGAGTATGTCCTTGATGAGAAGCTCGAGAAAATCAACACCGAAATCGCTACTCCAGCCGAAATCACCGCCTTTGAAACTCATGAGCAAGATGCAACGAAGGTACATTGCATCATGATCGCCACCATGAACTCCGAATTCCAAAAGTCCTACGAGGACATGTACCCGTATGAGATGCACCAAGACTTATTGGAGAGGTACCACCAAAACGCGAGACAAGAGAGGTATGAGATTTTCACTAACATGATTTCCGCAAAGATGGGTCATGGAGAATCTCTTACCGTGCACTTGCAAAAGATGCAAAGGTATGTCGACCGCCTTCGCAAGTTAAATGTTGACTTCGGTGAGGATTTGGCGATCGATATGGTGCTTCACTCATTACCTCCGATGTACAACCAATTTAGGATGACCTACCACATGAACAAAGAAGAGGTCACCCTAAGCAAACTCCAAGGTCTCTTGAGGGTTGCCGAGAGCAACTTCAAAGACAAGTCTGTTGCACCTACTCCCAATCCGCCCGCTGCTCCTGTCTTGGCTATTGGACAAGGGAAGGGAAAGAAGAGGAAAGCTTCATCGAAGAACCATCGCAAGGTGAAAGCCCGAGATGGTGCCTCTTCTAGTGGGACCAAAGTTGATCCTGCTAAGCCCTGCTCTAACCCGAAGGAGGCAGAGTGCCACCACTGCCACAAGATAGGACATTGGAAGAGAAGCTGCCCGGATTACCTGCAAGCAATCAAAGAAGGAAAGATCAAGCCATCTTTCGCAGGTATATATACAATCAAATCTAACGATTCTAATCATGCTATTTCTTGGGTCCTTGATACCGGTTGTGGTTATCACATTTGTTCTAATGTGCAGGGACTAAGAAGAAGTAGGGATGTGGAGCAAGGAAGGATCAATCTAATCATGGGGAACAGAAGATCGTCGCCTGTGACCAAGATTGGAATGTATTCCTTAGTGCTTAGGAATAGTTTAGTTTTAGATTTAAACAATTGTTGCTATTCGCCAGAAATGGCAAGAAACATCATTTCATTTCATGGTTTATATAGACAAGGATTTAGATTTTCTTTTAATAATGAGAATGGTTCTATTTTGGCTTATCTAAATGGTGTCTTTTACTTTGAAGCTATACCATGTAATGGAATATATGAAACCGTTATGATTGTTGATAACTTTGGAAATGATGTTTTGAATATTGATTCTTCCACTAGTATGGATAAAGCATCCTTGTGGCATTGTCGTCTTGGACATGTCAACAAGAAACGCATAGCCCAACTCCAAAAGGATGGAGTGTTGGAGTCATTCGACCTTAGGGAAGATGACACATGCGAGTCTTGTTTGCTTGGAAAAATGACTAAATCGCCCTTCACAAGTACATGTGAAAGGGGCGAGGGTCTATTGGACCTAATACATACCGATGTATGTGGACCGTTTAGATCAAACACGAAGGATGGAAACCGCTTCTATGTGACTTTTACCGATGACTATAGTAGATATGGGTATATCTACTTAATCAAGCAAAAGTCAGACACCTTTGAAAAGTTCAAAGAGTTCAAGAATGAAGTGGAGAATCAATTGGGCAGGAAAATCAAGATGCTTCGATCCGATCGAGGAGGAGAGTACCTAAGTCTTGAATTCCACGATTATCTGAAGGAGTGTGGAATAGTTTCGCAATTGACGCCTCCTAGGACACCGCAGTTGAATGGTGTGGCAGAAAGGCATAATCGAAACTTATTGGATATGGTTCGCTCTATGATGAGTCGTGCTTCACTACCAATCTCTTTTTGGGGGTATGCCTTAGAGACTGCCGCCCATATCCTTAACCGAGTCCCTACTAAGAAGGTTGCCAAAACACCTCACGAGATGTGGACGGGGAAAGCTCCCTCGTTGGCACATATCAAGGTTTGGGGTTGCGAGGCTTTCGTAAGACGAGATACTCACGACAAGCTTGAACCTCGAAGTGAGCGATGTATTTTCATCGGCTACCCGCAGACATCCTTTGGATATCTCTTCTATAGACCGAAGGATAATGTTGTCTTTGTTGCGAGGAGAGGAGTTTTCCGAGAGCGAGAACTCATAAGCCAAGGAGACAGTGGGAGGCAAATCGAACTTGAGGAGATTCAAGATTCGATAGATGAAGGAACCTCTACTGCTGGCGTTCAACCCGAGGAGGAAACTCCGGTTGAACCGATTGACGAATCCTTACCTCTTAGACGTTCCGATAGAGTTAGAGTTCATCCCCAGTTCTATGGTTTTCATATTACTACCGAAGGGGACACGTATATTAGTGATGGTACACTAGTAAACCTTGATGAACCTAATAGCTATGAGGAAGCCATGGCAGGCCCAGAGTCTGTAAAGTGGAAAGAGGCAATGGATAGCGAGATCCAATCCATGTATGATAACCAAGTTTGGAATTTGGTTGATTACGTGCCCGGACGTAAGACCGTTGGGTGCAAATGGATCTTCAAGAAGAAGACCGACGTGGATGGGAACGTACACACATATAAAGCTCGATTGGTTGCGAAGGGCTTTACTCAAACTCCCGGAGTTGACTATGATGAGACCTTCTCACCAGTTGCAAAGATTAAATCTATTAGAGTGATGCTAGCAATTGCCGCATTTCATGATTATGAGATTTGGCAAATGGATGTCAAGACCGCTTTCCTTAATGGAAAGTTGGCTGAGGATGTTTACATGGCTCAGCCAGAGGGGTTTGTGGATCCGAAGCATCCGGATAGAGTGTGTAAGCTTGAGAAGTCCATTTATGGACTTAAGCAAGCATCTCGCAGACGGAATCTTTGTTTCGATGAGAAAGTCAAAGAGTTTGGATTTGTACGAAGCGAAGACGAATCTTGTGTATATGTCAAAGCCAGTGGGAGTATAGTAAGCTTTCTCGTTCTATATGTCGATGACATATTACTCATAGGAAACGACATTCCGACTCTGCAGGAGGTAAAGTCCTGGCTCAGGAAGTGCTTCGCTATGAAGGACCTCGGAGAGGCTTCTTACATTTTGGGAATAAGGATAGTAAGAGAAAGAAGTAAGAGACTAATTGGACTTAGTCAGAATACTTACTTAGAGAAAGTACTAAAACGTTTTAGTATGGAAAACTCAAAGAAGGGAGAACTACCGATACAAAGTAATGCCAAATTGAGTAAGACTCAAAGTCCGAGTACCGAAGCTGAGATAGCAGAAATGAGCCGAGTACCATACGCTTCCGCAGTTGGCTCAATCATGTACGCTATGACTTGTACTCGCCCTGATGTAGCCTTCGCTTTGAGCATGGTTAGCAGATATCAAGGGAATCCTGGCAAAGCACATTGGATTGCGGTGAAGAACATCCTTAAGTACCTTCGGAGGATGAAGGAATGGTTCTTAGTCCTCGGAGGGAGTGATGACTTGAAGGTGCGAGGGTATAGTGACGCCAGTTTTCAGACCGACAGGGACAACTACCGTTCGCAGTCGGGGTGGGTCTTTACCCTAAATGGAGGAGCAGTGACATGGAAGAGTTCCAAGCAGGAAACTGTAGCTGATTCAACGTGCGAATCAGAGTACATTGCAGCGAGCGAAGCGTCGAAGGAGGCAATATGGCTAAAGAACTTCATCGGTGATCTTGGAGTCGTACCTGCCATAAAGGAGCCCATGGAGATTTTCTGTGATAACGACGGAGCGGTTGCCTTGACCAAGGAACCGAGGGATCATGGTAGATCAATACATATCGACAGAAAATATCACTTCATCAGACATCGTGTAGAAGAAGGACAACTCGTAGTGAAGAGGATATCGTCAGAAGATAACCCAGCAGATCCGCTTACGAAGGGACTGAGTAGGGTTAAGCACTTGCAGCATGCTAGGAGTATTGGGCTGAAGGATGATATTAGCATAGATTAGATAGTGTTAGAAACGTGTAATAGATAAATGTAATTGACATTTGATGATTAAATAAAGGAGTTTTATTTATAAGTAATGTTACTATCTTATGTTAATTGTTTAGCTATTGTTTCACTTTGCATGTTTTGACTTCCAGAATAATTGAAGTTATTAGGAATAATAGAATTGTTCAAATTGTCCACAATCGTTCATATGTTGGAAGTAGATATGAAAGAAGATTGTCATGAATTGGTATGTAGAATGTCTAAATGGTGTTAGACATAGCAAAGGATTGCTGCAACATTCATGAGTGCTTATGAACTAGTTTTGAGCATTGGAATAAACCCGCGCTTGCTGGAATCACCTTATGGAATACGATATAAAAGGTGATCGCAAGACGATAATATCATATAGTCTTAAAACCTAGATATATGGTTTATTATTTGTCAATTGATTGTACATTGACAATACGAAAACGCATCAGTAACTTGATGTTATAAAACGTATTGTTGTGTATAGTTGGTTAATGAATAAGTAAATGCATATAAGTCGAAGTTTATCTGTAACTTTTATCTAAGAAGGTAAAAGCGATATCTCGACCGCTCGATGATTTAATTTTGACTAATGTGTCGGGCCCGGTCAGATCTAAATTGATGTGTTCGATTAAGTTCTATGTCAAATGAATCAGAGATCGAGAAACCTAAATGCTTGACTAACCATTCCATAGGATTGTCAGCATGATATCTAACAGAGGACTGTACGTTCCCTTATCTAAAGGACAAGATTGATTAGATCAGAGTTGACAGCGTCTTTGAGAGCTGTGATTGCAAACCGAATTGTACTTGAATAGTTACTAGACTTATCCAAGTGGGAGACTGTTGGAATAGTGTCTAAGGCTGTAACTATATCCGGTTGTGCATGGTCCTTTTGGGTTGCCGTCACCATAGCAACTTGATAGGATGATTTATTAAGAGAATAAATATTATTAATATATTATGAGAATAATATAATGAATAATATATTTGTTATTTGATTAATATAAGTCATAGAATTAATTAGAATTAATTTGGTGACTTAAAGAGATTAATTAAATAAAGGGGTATAAACTGTCAATTGTTTGATAGTTAAGCTTTAGACTGTAAATCCATTTGGATATACTATGGATGGATTCTAAGAGCTTTAGGAAAGCTAAAATCGTCCATATGATTATCTAAGAATGGATTTGGATAGCCTTAAGAGAAGATTATCTGATAGGGACTTATCTGTAATCCTTAAGGAGTCTACAAGTATAAATAGACCCTATGGCTGATGGAATTCGACACTTGACCTAAAGAAAGGAACCTCTGGTCGAAATTCCTTCCCTCTCCTCTCTCCCAAATCATCCTCCTTGCTTTGGTGTTTGTAAGTCATTAGAGGAGTGACATTTGTGACTCTAGAAGCTCCAAGACCTCAAGATCAACAAGGAACTCAAAGGTATGATTCTAGATCTGTTTCAATGTTCTTATTTAATCTAATTAGTAATTAGAAGTCTTGGATTCAAAGCATGTTTATTAGAAAGCCTAGATCCGAGCATTAGGGTTTTGCATGCGCACATAGGAAAGTTCTTATGGCTAAAACCCATCAGATAATGATGGCTATTTGGGGTTTTTTGGTGGAAAACCCGAACTAGCCGAAAACTTAGTATAAATATGACCAAGAAAAACCCAGATGGCCCACTGAACCCGATTTCGACCCAAAAGAAAAAATAAGTCAAATTTTAATAAAAAAGATTTCATTCGAATTTACATTTCAAAAACCAAAACGAAAATAGAATAAAATTTTAATATATTAAACACACATTTTTTTAATTATATAATTGTTAATTTTTTTTAGTTTTTTTAATTTTTTTTATTAATTCATTTATATTTTTTATTTTAATATTTCTCCTCCTAAATTTGTGCATAACAATAAGAATATGTACAAATTTAAATAAAAACAAAAATGTAATCCAAAACAAAACTTTTTGGGTTCAAACATTTTGGAGCAAATTAGTGAGGTTTATCAGCACACACGTTCATGAAAAGCTCTGGTCAATCATTGATATTGTGATCCAATTAAACACAAAGAACATTTTCAGGACAGATTATGAGTGACTATATATAGCTACTAGATTCTTAGATAGACCATTTTGTCTGACGATGACCAGGGATGTTGTTGTCCACTTAATTTTAACCAGTAAATTGTACCAGTCAGCCTTTAGTTAGGGGTGCAGTTTATGTTTGTACATTGAAACATGATCCCCACTTCATGACATACCCTAGTAATCAAGGAAATTTCATCGGAATCCTTTACTTTAGGTGAGTAGATAACCATTGTGGAATGCGTATGTTGTGTCCCAGATCGGATCTTCCGATCACGCAGAGGGGACAACATATGACTGACTTGGAGAGTAGGATATTTGTAGGAGACATCATATTAATTTAAAAGCAATGAACATCATCTGAGTGCATATGTTGTGTCCCAAGTCGGATCTTCCGATCACGGAGAGGAGACAACATATGGCTGACTAAGAAAAAAAGAATAACGATTTTAAACATACCCAATTTATCAAAACCCCTTAGTCATCCCCTGTCAATACAAGAATTAAGGACACAAGTCCACACGCCAATGAAGTGTGCAAGTGAGGGACACTTATCCGTATAATGTCCTGTCATTGCACAAATTCCACACACCATTAATTGTTGACCACTTCCCACCACCATTTGACTTAGCACATTAGTCAAATCCAAGAGCTTTGATTCCAAGTGTTGGGTGTTGCTAACTCACCAACCACTAGTGGAGAATTTCCCTTCATTTCATTTTGAGTCCCAAAGTTCCTTTGATTTTGAGAAATGGTTCCAAAAAGTGATCTTATCTATGTGGTGTATTGTTGAAGATGTCACCACCACTCGAAGCATCAATCATCCTTCGATCTTTTTCATTCATACCCTCATAAAAATGTTGAAGAAGTAATTGTTCGGGAATGTTGTGTTGAGGACAACTTGTACACACGTTGTTGAATCGCTCCCAAAAATCATGAAAAGTCTCATTCTCCCCTTGACGAATTCTTAAAATGTCACTTCTTTGACTTGATATCCGGGAGGTGGGATAGAACTTGCTATTGAAGGCTTTGAGTAACTCTTCCCATGTGTGAATAGATCCCTATGGTAAGTTGAATAACCACTCTCTAGCTTTATCTTCCAAGGTGAGTGGGAAGGCGGTTAGCTTGAAATCATCCAAGGTGACATGTTCGGGCAACATGCTAACATATATCATATGAAATGACTTCAAATGATTTTAAGGATCTTCTCTATCCAAACCATGGAACTTGGTTAGTTGAAGTATGAAACTTTACTTCAATTCAATCCCTCGGCGGTTTGTCGGATAAACAATAGCAAGGGGTGTGTGAGTAACATTCGTCTCCATCATTTGTATAAGTGTCAACTCTTGAGGGGGTTTGTTCACCGGTTCTTTTAGACCTAGGCATAAACAATCAAATAACAATAACCAATTTCCCTGGCAACGGCGCCAAAACTTGGTGGGATGTCAAGTCCACCAAGCAAATCACACCCTTTGTTTGCAAATAAAACGCAATATAATGGTAAAAAGGGGTATCGATCCTCGGGGAAATGGTTGTATTCAATCACCAATGCAATCCAAAAGAACTAGTGCAAATAAGCTAACTAACTACAATTAAACTTAAAAGGGGGGGGGGGTTGTTATGATTGCTTGAAAACTAAAAGACTTGAATAACTGAAAACTTGCAATTAAGCAAGAAAGTGAGATGCTCAAATATTGGAGAGAATTGGAAAACCAAGGCAATACAAAACAATGAACATTTGTGTGTTTATCATTAGGATTTAACAATAAAGCTTATCATTCATCCCAAATTGGTTATAACAATCATGAAGCATGATATGTCAAGATTCCTCATAAGTTGTATGGAGGTTGGAGAAGCCCACAACCCTCCTTCTTAATCAAAATCAAAGATCCAATTGAAGCAATTGAACCCAAGAAGTTGATTAGCCTTAAGAATGAAGGAATCCCTAATTCCTAGAGGATGTTAATGCTTACACATCCATAAAGGAGTTATGATTCATAAGCTAAAGATGATTTTTATCATCATAAAGCCCTTGTTCTAAGTAAAATTCAATGATTCAATGCCAAAGCAAAGAAATAAACAAACAATTGCTTATTAAAGTACCAAGCTCATGATCAAAGCATTAAACAGGCATAGGAAATATGAACTAGAATCATAGACATAAGATAAATGAGAAATAAGCATAAATCCTTCAAAAACCCATAAACATTCAAAGGTTTTAGCCAAGGTCTACCAAAATAAAGGATTTAACCACTCATGGCAATAGAATAACAATCACAAAAGTCTAATTGCATAAAGAAACTACCAATAACTTGGAAAGATGAAAAGAAATGAGTCTTGAGCTTCAAAATCGCCTCCTCCTGGTCTCCAATGGTGGAAAATTGAAGTTATGGCTGATAGATCTGATCCCCCAAGGTAATGGCAAACCAAATAACCAAAATGCCCAAAACTAGGCAGTTGCGCGGGTACCCGCCCGACGGAAATTCCACCCGCGCAAGTGTTGCTGGAATGCAATGGGCTTATTTTTCCTCCACTAACCATCCAACTACCAAAGATTCCCTTGGTCCCCTCCATATCCCATATGATTTAAAGTAACCAATCATCTTTTAGCTTTAAATGTGGATGCTCCAAGCCCAAAATAAAAGTCCAAGATCCATCTTCACAAGCCCACTTTATCCAAGCCTTTAGCTTTTAAAGCCCAAATCTTCTTTGGTGGATCCACCAAGCCCAGTAATGCATCAGAAAGCCCACTAAGCCCAACTCCAATCAAATCGCAACCGCAATGATCTCCAAAATCCTGCAAAAAAAATTATGCAAAATAAAAAGTCCCCGATATGATCCATGATAAAGAAAATAAAGAATATACAATGCAATACTAATAAAAAGAGCTAAAAATCTAAAATAAACTAATAAAAATAAGGAAATAAAATAAGCTATCACTTTCTTGCATTTTAACCTTCATCAATTCTTTTCCATTTGATTAATACACTCAACAACAAAAATCTTCAATGGCTTAAATCCTTTTTCTAGAAGTTGGAGAACACTTATTAAATTCTAATAAATTTTGGTACATACAGGACATTTGAGATTGTTTTTGTACCTAAAGTAGTTATAATTGCAACTGTTCTAATTCCTTTTCCTGGAACATATTCACCATTGCCTATTTTCATTCTCTTGGACTTTAAACGCAATACCTCTATATAAAGGTTGATGTCATTATACATGTGGTTTGTACACCCACTGTCAATTAGCCAACTTTAAGGAGAAATTGTTTTTGAATAACAAGATGCAACAGACATATCGGAGATTGTTACAAGACAATTCCTTAGATGTGATGTCTCTCACTCAAAGTACATTCCTTTGAACATCCTTTTACATAAAATTTTCTAATCTAGACATAGATTTTCAATATTCAATTCCCAATATGGACACGCTTCTATATTTTCCATATGACAACTCATTCTTAATAGAATCTTATCTATTCGTAATGATTTCAACATGGTCCATCTGGTATGGAAACATTTCCATAATTTCCATATGACAACTCATTCTTAATAGAATCTTTTCTATTCATAATAATGTCGATATGGTCCATCCAATACCATGCTTCCAACTACTCACAAGCGACCAATCCTCGTCGAACTTTGGATTGTCCTTTGATAGTTATTTAATTATTTTAGTCAAAACCGATTCTAGTCCTTTTTCCCTCTAAATGCGCTAGACCTTTGGAAATTTTAGAAAGGTCAAACATTAAAGCATTTGCAATCGATCCTATACCCGAAGCGTATGCGACATGATGCATAACGTTTTATTTGCTATGTTCTCAAAATTCGAATTGTCAAGAGGAATGCCGTAATCATAATCGAAATTTTAAGAACACACTATGTACCTTTGACTAAATATATTAACATTCCACAACCTAAGCCTTTAGATTTGAAATGAAGCATAATATTCTCTCCCTTAATTATAGCAAAACAATCTTTCAACTCTTACAACTTTGCAAAGTATGACTCTTGTTTTCTATAATTAATATTGCTAACCTTGCAATACTTTCCTTAATAATCATACAATTATAACTTTTATGCTCCCCTATGCTCCCACTAGCTTTGATATGTATTCATAAACATCTTAACTTCCAGAAAGACAATACTTATTGAATTTCTTAAGTTCATGTTTCTAATACTTAGTGCTTTGATAATCTTTTATCAAGGCTTCTTGAACTTATACACCTTTGCCTTCGATAGTTCATATGTGTGTCTAAACAATTAAGACTAATTGCCAAACCTCACAATTCAAATTATGGAAAGGGATACCGTAACCATAATCGAATTCGAGAATGCAAATTTACAATCACTATCTTCTTAAAATCTTTCTTAGTGAAAGCATTTCCTCACAATCATTTTCATGAAGGAGGAAATCTTATGACACTTAGATTTAAACGGTGTATGTATTCCTATCAATGTGAATTTGTTAAAACCAAAGTTTACGACAAATTCAAACTCATATGGACCGAACTTTCTTAATCTTGATTTCTTGCCTTTTGGTAGCACAGCTGCCCACCATGTCTTCCAAGTAGTTAAGCAGCTCACCCTTTCCTATCAATGTACCTTTCATCGATTAAGGTGCTTTGCTATTTATGTTTTCAAAATGAGAACTCATAGAACTCACATGCATAATTAACTTAATAGCACAGAAACAAAATAATGTCAACACGATAGGTTGTAAACCTCAACTCGTGTGCTAGTGATGATTGATAAGGTTTATTTGATTTGTTCTTGAAACCTTTCAAGACCATTAAGACTCCCAATGACTCCTTGACATATAAGATTCTCTTTTTCATTAACCATTTCTTGACAGACAAATATTCAAGAGTTAGTGTAGTTTTTATCAAAACATTTCATAAATTGGTCCTAGTTGGTCTTTGTCTTATCCAAGACATCACAAATTTCCGCATTTGATGAATGTTATAAACATTCTTAATACTTATCACTCAATGTCACAATCTTAACTTTAAGACTTGTTATTGGAACGAAGTATGATTGACTTCTTGATTTAACCATTTCTTCAATCCTTGATTCCTCTTCTTAAACATACAATTGTACTAACACTCACTTAGAGGATCAATTGAGATATGGTTCTTAATCATTAAGACCTATCATAAAGCATAAAAGGTACTCTCCCTTCTTCTTAGAATGGAGAAACTTTTATCTTTCTGCCTACTTGATTCTTGTTATTCGTTCTACTATTGATTTAAACTTTTTCAATCAATTCATAATTACGCTTAATCTTATAAGTATAATCATATTTACTAAACCTTTAGTAAATCATGACGAATATCTCGTTACTCTTATGGTGGACTTTGATCAACACACAGCTTTGTGTACTCGATCTCCTAGTCCTTCACTTGACACTTTGTCAATGAATTAGTCTAATTTCCAAATACGAAATTTCTCATTCATTGTGCATCCACGTTGCATGATTCCAAGTTTCTGTCCAATTGAAACTTGGGCGATGAGAAACTCTCCCTATTTGGTAAATTCTCGACTTTCCATAACATAATAAGAACCAAATCCATTATTGCTAATAATAGAAACATTTTAACATCAATTTTTCATACACGCCATTGTAAGGATAAATAAATAAAATTTAAAATCAAAATTTATTTTATTGCGGAAAAATTTGTCCTTACAATGCAATTCATTGAAAAAACTTATGCTAATACATCTTTCTTAGCAATCTAATTCTAACTCTAAGTAGTAGCTCAAGAATCTAATCTTCGAGAAACGCGATCGAAATCCATTCCTTCCGGTTAGATTCTGCTCACTTCTTCCCTTAAACATCCTTTCTTTTCTTCGATCCTACAAAACATCAATTGTAATCTTATCACATTATGTATTCAGAATTTAGAATGAAGCTTAAAAGAGTTAGTCAATGGATTTTACCTAAATTAGAGCCATATGTTTCGACTCTCCCATCTCTTAGATCTCTTAGGTAAATGGGGCAGCTTCGTCTCCAATGCCCCTTCTCTTGGCAATAAAAGCAAATCGACTCTTTTGGAACAGGACATGGAACTACTTCAGACATCGCCTTTCTCTTATGATCAAACTTTTCGATCATAGCATGTCTTTCGTTGCCATTGTCTATATCCATAGAGGTCTCAAAGGCAGATTCACCAATCAACTTTGCTTTTCTATTGCGCCAAATCATTGCAGATTCAGCAGCAATAAGCATATAGGTGAGATCTATAAGAGTCACGTCGTAGTTCATCATATAGTACTCTCTTACGAACTCACTATATGAGTTGGGAAGTGACTGAAGAACCCAATCAACAGCCATTTCCTCACAGACAACGGATCCCAACATTCTTAACCTATCAATGTGTGACTTCATCCTAGGACGTGTGCACACACGGACTTTCCTTCTTTATGTTTACTTGCCAAAAGGGTTTGAGTGATCTTGAACTTTTCAAGCCTTTGAACTTGTGGGTTAGGGAGAATAATTGGAGGAGGTAGAGGAAATGAAGCATGATCTCTTGTTCCTCGATCGAATCGTGGAATATCATCTTCATGTGGAATGCTTGTTCCACGGGATTTAAGAAGACCATAGTTGTCGAACTTTGACATCTACAAAACGGGATAAAAACGAATTCAAGTTAGTTGATAGATTGAGTCCTTAGTAATTCACCCAAATGAAATACTAAGGCTAGGACCCAACACAATATTCTACAACTCGGGAGAGGGATGCCGTAACCTTAATTGCAGAATATTTGAAGGTAAGTGAATGACGATTCACTAATTTCCAAAACGAAAAATAAATTTAAGTTTTAAATCTATGAAAACTCCTAGATCATTTGAGATTCATTGAACTTTCAATGGCATGTTTAAATCTCGATATGCCCCTCTAGTTTGTGACTGGGATGCCGAGGATCACAAAGCGGGTGTGAATAACCATGCAAACTTACATGGTGCCCTCACATGTTACAGTCACCTATTCGATGTGCCGGTAAACCACACACGCTCCACCGAACTATGACAAACATTAAGTCACCCTTTGCTACCTTTGCTTAGAGCCATTTAGTGTGCCGGTAAACCACACACGCTCCACTAACGTCTTCGCAAGGGCACAAAGTGTAATTTCATGGAATTGCATCAATTCACTTTTGCCTAAGTAACTAAGAATGAGAATTTTATGAAAACATTTAGTTACTTTAATAATTCATTATACTTATAATGGAAGGTTTCGTCTTATCCTACCCGTTCGGCTAACGACCCTCCACTAGTCAAGAGTGCGGTGGGTAAGAGTGGATACCCATTCAATCGCCATTTTATAGGCAATTTCCTTAAACACCCCTTATAGACCATCTTCGTGAATGAGGCCTACTAACGGTAAGACTAACTTTTACTCATACATATATATAATGTTAGACTTTTAATGTTATATATAGTATAGGGTGTATTTTATACTTTCAAAATACTAGGTGGTCTAATTTAACAATTATACTTTTAATTCAATTAAATTGTAGACCTAAGCTTTTATGGATTTATTAAACCTCTTTTAATTATACACCTTATCTAATTAATAAAACCATAAGGGTGTGATTTGAACTTTTTCAAAACTATGCTAGGGTTTTAGAATTTAACATTCCTAATTAAACTTTTAATCAACTTTTAAATTCCAAAACTTGAGGGCAAGTTTTGAAACATTTCAACACATTAGGGTTTAGAATTTAAATATACATCAAAATTAAACCATTTAATCAAAATTTAAATTCCAAAACTTGAGGGCAAGTTTTGAAACCTTTTTCAAAATATTAGGGTTTCAACTATTTAAATTTCAAAACAACAAAACTTTTGGGGTTCAAATTTAAACTATAAAACCTAAAGGGCAAAATATGAAACTTTTCATAACAACAAGGATCAAATAACAAATAATTCAAATTAACATTTAATCACATAATTATCCATATTTGATTTATTTAATGATTTCTTGCAAAACAATTTATCAATTTACTCAAAATAATTAATCAATTATCTTATAAGGAAACAATTATCTTATTAATTGATAAATATCTTGGATTAGATCAAAATTATAGTCAAATATATCATAGATATAACATGATAAGGTAACTGTCCATAAGCAAAAACAACAAGAAATCATGGAATACCCTCTATCTGACGAGCCGACTCGCCGAGTCAGGCATGGACTCGTCGAGTCACTTTGGACTCGGCGAGTTCATCTATGGACTCGGCGAGTCCAGCCTCCAGAAACACAAAATTCGAAATTTTCAAACATATCAAGCATCAATACAATAGAAACCAGACTAGGCTCTGATACCACTGATGGGTTTTGGTCATAAGACATCCTATGTGCTCATACAAACCCTAATGCTTGGATCTAGGTTTCTCTATTGTACATGCTTTGAATCCAAGACTATAAACCCTAATTCTAGCATATGGAAATCAATATTAACATATAACTAGGTTTAAGATATTACCTTGATTGTTATGTAGTAATAACAATCTCAATTCCTCCTTGAATTGACTTTGGTAGGCTTAGAGTCACAAGTGTCACTCCTCTAATGGCTTACAAACACCAAGAGCAAATGGAGAAGGTATAAAGAGAGAGGAGAGAGGTAGGAATTCGTCCTTAGGACTTCTTGGGAAGGCTTAGACGAATTCATGAGCCTTAGGGGGTTTATATAGGTGTAAAGATTAGGGTTTTAGTCCTTATCCTTATCTAGTTGCTTGCCCACCAAGCAACCATAAGATAAGTCTTAGAAACCCTTATCCTAGTCGAATTCTAAGGCATTATCTCCTTAAATTCGTTCACCCTATATTTAAGATAATCCTTACCTTATTTTGTAACTATCACATAATTACAATTCAGCCCCTCTAGTTTAATAATTACACTTGATCACAAAATTAATTCTTAATTAATTATTGACCAATATTAATTAAACAAATATGATTTCTCCTTTAATATATTATTCTTATAACATATTAATAAATCATAATAACCTCTCTCTCTATTTATTTCTCCAATCAAGTTGCTTTGGTGAAGGCAACCCAAAAGGACCATGCACCATCGGGTCAAGTACATACCAAAATAGTTATGGACTTAGACACTAATCCAACAGTTTTATGGACTTCTTCACTCTTTTGAGTATTACTTTTGCATATAACAACTTCCTGAGCAACCTGATTACGTTTGTTGCACTTTGCATCTAGTCTTTTCCAACATCTGAATGGAGGATGACCCATTTTACCACAATGCTTAAAAGGCAGATAATTCTTTTTTAGGGGTCTGAACTTTAGTTTTATTCTGGTTGTTGACAAAATCTTCAACAACGGATGTTGACGAGGCCTTTTTACATATTTCTTCCTTCGCTTTCGTTCATCTTGATGCTTGCCTAGTAGAGCACCCTTAACAACATGCTCATGCCTCATAACCTGGGTTGCTCTAGTACTTGTAACGATTTTAGCAATTATGCCAAAGTAATCTCTGACAGGTCTCTTGTATTCTCCAAGGTGGTTATTGAAGCTTCATATCTCTCAAATACAGTAACGAGAATTTTTTCAACGATTCTCGAATCTAAAAACTTAGAGCCAAGTAATCATACCTTGTTTCCAATATCCAGTAATCTGTCCGAATACTCCTTCATAGTCTCCAACTCTTTCATTCTCTGCATCTCAAATTCTCTGATCAAGTTGAGAGCTTGCATGCCTCGAATTCTTTTATCTCTTTCATATTCCTCTTTCAGATAATCCCAAACTTCTTTTCTAGTTTTGAGGCACATAATTCTTGTGAAACTGGTTGTAGAGAATGAAGAATAAACAAAGTCTCTTTCACCTTTGACTTCCTTGATATCTTCTCTTTGTGAATTCTTATTTAAGCCATGGTAGGATTTTTTGGAAGTTGAGGAACAACACAACCCTCTTCTATAGCTTCCCAAAGATCTATGGCTTTAGGAAAAGATGATATTCTCATAGCCCATAACTTGTAATTGTCACCATTGAACATAGGAATAGTAAACTGTGAAATATTATTCAACGATTGTCCTCACAAATCCTTCAAGAATTAAGCTCTGATACTAATTTATTGGTTTTAAACAAATAGAAAAGAAGACAATAGGTTGTAAAATACAAAATTATTGCAGTACATAGTTTATATAATAGCTGTTATTCATAACTAAAAATTAACTAGAGAATAACTATCCACTATCCCCTTGTTAAATTTATTCAATTAAAAAACAAAAGAGAAACCATAACTACTTTTATTACATTAGTGGATTCCTTAAACCATATTTCAACAACTCGTAACTTTATTTTTTCAATCCAATGAGGATGTTTTCACTTCATACTATTTGCTCAACAAGTTTGCGTCGCTGTTATTAAGATTCATATTCAAACGAGATTTTGATCCTTTAAAGGATCCCGTAAAACCATATCAAACTTTATATGTTGATCTTTCTTGCACATCTTATAATAAATATGAGTTTGTTAACGACATGGATCTAGAGATTGGGATTAATTATGAGTTTCATATTGAACGAATATCTTATAAAAATTGAAAAGGGATGATAATATTAAAAAATAATCCAGTTTTGAATACTTAATTGTTCTCTGGGTTTTAAGTTGTTTCTCCTTGGTATCTTCATTAAGCACAACACCCGATGACTGTAATGCGCATCCAACAGTATTATTTTACGTCTTCAACAAAAGCATCGGCGGTGGTCATGTGATGAAGATGGTGATTCATTTCAATATATATATATATATATATATATATATATATATATATATATATATATATATATATATATATATTTGTGTGTGTCTGTGTGTGACTGTGGGAGAACAGTTGTAGAAGTCAGTAAGAAAAAGACTGGATTATGTCCTTTTGCAAGATTCTATATATTTTGAGAGAGAGAGAGAGAGAGAGAGAGAGAGAGAGAGAGAGAGAGAGAGAGAGAGAGAGAGAGAGAGAGAGAGAGAGAGAGAGAGAGAGAGAGAGAGAGAGAGAGAGAGAGAGAGAGAGAGAGAAAAGAAGAAGAAGAAGAAGAAGCAGGAAGTGAATAAATGTCGTCACCTTCACACAAACACACATACCAACACCCATCACAATCATCGATGTAGAATCAACCTCATCACCTGTATAATATTTCTCCCACATTATTCATTTATATTAGAAGACACAAACACATATAGTAGAAATGATTCGATTTTAGAGGCTCACAAAACAACAATGGAGGAAACCTACAAAATGGAAAGAAAGAGGACACGTCCGTTTGACGTTTGACGTGAACTCAAAGCTCATCCTTTTCCCATTTGGCTTCTCTACTTTTCTTACTATATTCTTCACTTTTTCATATTATTTTTTAATTCACTTTTAATATCTACGAATGACTTTGGTCTTTGGGTGCTGATAAAGTAATAACATAATTTGGTTTCACAAATAATAACATGACGATGATATTTTCTTCACTTAACCAAACCCTATATTTTAAACCAAAATATATTTTAAGACGTCTGTTGTAATCAAAGAGTGGTAGATGTCTTTTTTAATCAAAATTTTTTTTTTAATATATTTTAGCAATAACAAGGGAAATGATGAAATAATCTTATTACAAAACAGCTAACAATTGTCTAATATAAACATGTATACAAAATATACTAACATCCCTCCACAGATCGGGTGGTAGATGACGAATGTTTAAACCGGAGCAAATATCTGAGAATAAGCTAGTTGGTAGCCCTTTGGTGAAGATATCAGGATACTGACAGGCGGATGAAACATGGAGAACCCGTATGTGGCTGATAGCTACTTTGTCTCGTAAAAAGTGAATGTCGATTTTGATATGTTTCGTTCGTTGGTTTTGAACCGGATTGGTTGACATGTAGTCCGCACTATGTTGTCACAATTGTTGCTACTGGTGTAGGGCAATGAACTTCAAGAAGAAGGTTCTGGAGCCAAGAGATTTCTACAACAATGTTGGCAACACCCCGTTATTCAGCCTCAGGGCTGGATCTAGAAATGGTGCCTTGTCTTTTGAAGACCAAGAGATGAGTTTGTCCCCAAGAAATACACAATATCTTGAGGTGGAGCGTCTGGTGGCTGGGCATCCCCCCCCCCCCCCCCCCCCCCTCAATCCACGTCAGAGTATGCAATAAATGAAGAAGTGGGGGAGACATGAAGCTGGAGCCCATGATCAAGAGTTCCCCAAATATAATGTAGAATCCGTTTGAGAACATGTAGATAGGGGTCTCTGGAATCAAGCATGTATAAGAAAATCTATTGAACAGTGAAAGCAATGACAGGTCTGGTGCATGTGAAATACTAAAGGGCACCTGCGAGACTGCGAAATAAAGTGGGGTAAGCAATCAGAAGGCCAGATGCATCTAGTTTATGGACCGACTCGGCAGGAGTCTGACATGGATTACAATTTTGCATGCTGACTCGTTCCAAAATCTCAGAGGCATAGTTATGTTGAGAGAAAAAGAGACTTGTAGAAGATCTGACAGCAGAAATACCCAAAAAAAAAATAGTTAAGTGGCCCAAGATCGGTCATGGCAAACTTACGGTTGAGTTTGTCAATAATATGTTGTAAGATAATTGTAGAAGAAATTGTCAAGTATAATGTCATCAACATAAAGTAATAAATATGTGGTTGCCCCGACTGAATGAAGAATAAATAGTGATGGGTCAATGCGATTGTGATGAAACACAATGGATGTTATATGATGGGCAAAACGATGATACCAGGCACAGATCCTATTAGGTTTCAATCTTTAATGTAAGTTTCTTTATTCTTATGAATTAGTTTTTCATAGGAAAGTTTTGTAATATGATTATCATAGTATGTTGTCTATATGTGAAAGACATAGATCCTATAAGGTTGCATGTGCCCTAATCATTTGAATTGTTTAAATGTTTTTCGCTTAGTGCATTGTAGTTGTAACACCAAAAACCCATCACTAACCGATAAGGTGCTTTGACAATCAAAGTCGTACCTGGAACCAAATTAATCTGAAACTCCACCTACTTCTCCGAAAGCATTCAGGAAAATTCTTCGGAAAAACATTTGGGTATTCCCGAACAAGCAGTACATCGCACACTATAGCCTTACCCTTCTCTCGATTATCCATAACATAAGCCAAAAACCTAGAACAACCCTATTGAAGATAACGCCTAACTCTTGCTGCTGAACACAAAGTCGGTTCATGCAGTACACCCTCCCACTAAATCACTAACTCTCCCCCTCTTGGGGTCTGAATATGTCCCAACTGATGCTCACAATCAATCATTTCCCTATTGGGGCTAAACCAATCCATCCCTACAATAACCTTATTCTCACGTAGGGGAATAAGAACCAAATTGATTAGATACCGCTTACTAAACAATTGTAATATGCATCCCCAATGAACCCTCGATACTCGCATAGGGAGATCGTCAACAATCTCGACCTCCAATGGATAATCTAGCGCCCCCAGAACATCGACAAACTTCTTATTGAGCGCGAGAGACACAAAGGATCGGGTAGCCACCGAATCAAATAAAACGAGAGCAGGGATATCGTTTACAAGGAACAACCTTATAATAAAAACATAGATATAAGCATGAAAATCAAAATAAATAAAGAGATAAGGAGAAGGTACATACCCGTCACCAAATCTAGTGTTGCACGAGCCTCTTTGGCTGTCAGCTGAAATTCCCTGCTCCTCACAACAGGCACCTCCGCCTCACCCTAACGACCATCTATAATCCTTAGGTTCGTCGGAGCGGGTACTGCAATTGGTCTTGTTGCTGCTAGGCTCAGGCAGTTGGACTTCTTATTGGCCTCTGACTACAATGGAAGTAAATCATATCAGATACATGGGTGTTACAGGTGGTGGTAGTGTAATCCCTGTTGATATGACCCGTCCTGCCGCACTTGAAGCAGCCAGAACCACCTACCCTACAAGCTTCATCGTGTGTCTTGCCACACTTTCCACAGCGGCCCCAACCCTGCTTGCCCCTCAATATTGACTAAAACACCTTGGGCCTCTTGCTCGAGCCCTCTAAACTCTGAAACTGGTCTGATATTATTCCGCATTTCCATATCAATCTCCCTATCCCTAGCTTTCGCCACCACATCATCCAATGTCCTGCAAATGGATATGTTCACAAACTGTCTGATATCGCTCCTCAACATATCGTTATATCTCGCCTTCTTCATCTCCTCGTCCGCCACATACTGCGGAACCAGTAACACCCTCTCACGAAACATAGCATTGATCTCCACCATCGTCTCAGTAGTCTGGCGAAGGTCTTGAAACTCCCTCTCCAACTGTTGTACCTCAATCATAGGTGCAAACTCAGCCCAAAATCTCATCATGAAATCCTCCCAAGTCATCTGTTAACGTATCCCTTAGGAAAAACGTTAAAGAAGAAAAGTCAAACTAGCGCCAAGCATGGCCTAGTTGGATTTTGGTCATACCCAGGCTGAGGCCAAGGCCGGGCCTCTGCCTGTATGGACTCACCGGTATGGCGATTAAGGGGCAAAACTGCACCTTACCCTCATCTCCACATGAAAAAATACCCCAACAAACGTAGAGCCAATAAGAGAGCTCCACTTTCCTATATGACGATAGCCACGGTCATCATTATATTGAAGATTCCCTTCTAGCCAATGGGGGAACGAGATAGAAAGACGTGATGGAGGATCCTCCAATACGAATCCGCCATGTCTCATTTGACGAGGGAAGGCTCAATAGAATCAGTTAGGAGACATGTATCTCTCGATGAGGTATAAAAAACCCTTCCCCCCATGGAGAAGGGGACTGGACTCTTTTTCTCCCAGACATTTTGTATCTTCTCTCGGAATCAATTCTAACTTGATTGTTGGAGCTTCCTCCTGGGAACCACTCCCGGACGTTGTCTAACGATCATCTCTTTTCTTTGTACCGTGATAACAGGAGAAGGAACCAACTCAACACCCACCCTTGATCTCAATTCTACCATCTCCGACATATCACAACATTTGGCACCATCCGGACGTATCTCCACTACGATACTGCTGGATTAGGTGTCTAAGCCCATAATTATTTTGGTATGTACTTGACCCGATTGTGAGCATGGTTCTTTTAGGTTGCCTTCACTATAGCAACTGATAGGATGATTTAAAGAGAAAAAGGATTAATTATGATTTATTAATATATTATATGAATAATATATTAAAAGAGAAATCATATTGTTAGATTAATATTAGTCAAGAATTAATAAGAATTAATTTTATGGCTAAAAGAGATTAATTAAATAAAATGTACTGATTGTGTAATTATAAGATAGTTGCATAAATGAGCTAATGGACTCCATAGAAGCTGGAGTGGACAAAACCTATGGGGAAACCCATAAGAATTCGTCTAAGGCCTCTAAGGAGGGAGTCCATGGGCTGCTTAGGGCCTAAGCAGTCAAATTAGGGTTTCCTAGTTGAAAACCCTAATAGCCTACCAATATATAGAACCCTAAGGCCCCAAAAACGTGGTGAAGTAATCCCTAAGGGTTCTTGGACGGTTTTGGTGCTTCTCCTCCTTCTCCTAAATCATCTTGTTTCTCATGGTGTTTGTGACTCCATTAGAGGTGCAACATTTGACGCACTAAGCTTTCAAAGGTCAAGATCAAGAGGAATTGAGATTGTTATTACTACATAACAATCAAGGCAATATCTAAACCCTTTTATCATGATAATATCAATTATTATATGCTAGATCTAGGGTTTATGAGCTTTGGATGATTATTGCATGTTCATTAGACAAACTAGATCCAAAGCTTTAGGGTTTGCATGTACACCGTAGGATTGATGTAGTGCTCAAAACCCATCAGTGGTATCAGAGTCTATGTTGTTTGTTTGATGTATTTGATGCTTTACATGATTATTCAAAGCTAGAAATCGACAAATCTTGGATCTGGAGCCTGGACTCACCGAGTCTATAGTTGAACTCGCTGAGTGCACTGGCAACTCGACGAGTCAAATGTTGGCTCGACAAGTTGGAGTGTCAGATGCCAGATTTTTTGGGATTTTGAGCTGTTTTGAATTGGGATAATTATCATAAACGTTTTTTGTTGATAAAATCTGATTTTTGTTAATTTGGATTGATTATCCTTGCCAAAATAGAAGATAAATTTCAATTAATTAGATAATTACTGTCTTATATGATAAACATGATTTATTTGAATGATTTGATTGGATTATCTTGCCGTAAAATTAAATTAGGTCAACTTTAGATAATTACCAATTATTTGATTAATTAAATTATTTGTAATTTGATTTAGATAGTTTTGAAAAATTTCAAAACTTGCCCTCAAGTTTTAGAATTAAAATTTTTTGATTAAAAAGTTTAATTTTAAAATGTTTAAATTCTAAACCCTAATAGTTTTGAAAAGTTTCAAAACTTGTCCTCAAGTTTTGGAATTTAAATTTTTGATTAAAAGTTCTAATTTTAAAATGGTAAATTCTAAAACCCTAGTTTTTTGAAAAGTTCAAATTACACCCTTATGGTTTTATTAAATTAATTAAGTGTATAATTAAAAGAGAATTAATAAATCCATAATGATATGGTTTATATTTAATTAAATTAAAAGGTATAATTTATTAAATTCAACCACTTAGTATTTAGAAGTGTAAAATACACTCTTATACTATATAAAATTAAAAGTCTAATATTATATATGTATGAGTAAATAGTCAGTCTTACCGTTAGTAGGCCTCATTCACGAAGTTCGTCTATAAGGGGTGCTTAAGGAAGCGGCCTGTAAAATGACCAACATTGGGTATCCACTCTTACTCACCGCACTCTTGACTAGTGGAGGGTCGTTAGCCGAACGGGTAGGATAGGACACAACCTTCCATTATAAGTATGATGAATACAAAGTAACTAAGCATTTTTATAAATTCCCAAATCTTAGTTACTTTAGAAAAAATATGGAGTTGATGCTATTCCATGAAATTACATTTTGTACCCTTGCTAAGACGTTAGTGGAGCATGTTTGGTTATTCGGCACACTAATTGGGCTCTAAGTAAAGGTGGAAAAGGGTGACTCGATGTTTGTCATAGATTGATGGTGCGTGTATGGTTAACCGGCATGTCGATTAGGTGACTGTAACATTGGGGGCACCATGTATATTTGCATGGTTATCCACAACTTGTTTGTGATCCTCGACATCCCTGTTACAAACGAAGCGCACACTCAAGATTTAAACAATGTATATTTGCATGGTTATCCACAACATGTTTGTGATCCTCGACATCCCTGTTACAAACGAAGCGCACACTCAAGATTTAAACATGCCATTGAAAAGTTCAACGAATCTCAAAAGATCTAGGAATTTCAATTCATTTAGAACTTAATTTTCAGTTTTCGTTTTTTCACGGTGGAAATTGGTAAATCATCATTTACCTACCTTTAAATAATCTGCAATTTGGATTACGGAATCCCTATTCCATATTGTAGAATATTGTGTGGGTCCTAGCCTTGATATATCATTTGGGTGCTATATCAAGGTTTCCAATCAACTAACTTGAATTTCTCCCGTTTTGTAGATGTCAAAGACTGACAACTATGGTCTTCCTGAATCCGTTGGAAAACATTTTCCACATGAAGATGATGTTCCACGATTGGATTGTGGAAATGGAAATCATGCTTCACTTCCTCAACATTCTCTAATAATTCTCCCTAACCCACGTGTTCGATGACTTGAAAAGTTCAAATTCACTCTAGCCCTATTGGCAAAAAGACGCGAAGAAGGAAAGTCTGTATGCGCTCATGTCTTGGATATGAAGTTGCATATCGATAGATTGGGAATGTTGGGTGTCAATGTCTCAAGGAAGTTGGTTGTTGACTTGGTTCTTCAGTCACTTCCCGAATCATATAGTAAGTTCACTAGAGAGTATTATGTGATGAACCATGACGTAACCTTCATTGATTTGACTTATTTGATTATTGCTGCTGAATCAGCGATGATTTGGTGCGTGGTCAAGCAAATTTTTCTGGTAAATCAATGTCCCATCCTTCTATGGGAAATGGCAACATTGGAACTCTAGGAAAGTTTTCTCTACGCAAGAGAAAGGCTGAATCTGAGATAGTCCCGTGTACCATTCAAGAAGAATCCATATGTTTCTACTGCCAAAAGAGGGGGCATTGGTTACAAAGTTGCCCTGACTACCTGAGAGATCTAAGAGATGGGAGAGTCAAGATGTATGACTCTTTTTCAGGTAAAATCCACTTTCTAACTCTATTAAGTTCCTATTTGTAGATTCTAAATACATGATGTGATAAGATTACATTTGGTGTTTCGTAGGATCGAAGAAAAGAAAGGAAGCTTAAAGGAAGAGCGAGCTGAGTCTGATTGTGAATAAATGGATTACGATCGCATGGATTCAAAGATCGGATTTTAGAGCTGCTACTTAGAGAGTTATGATAGATTGCTTTGGAATATGTAAATAACATAGTTTTCATTTGAATTTGCATTGTAAGGACAAGTTTTCCACACCTTTTATAAATAAAACAAATTTTGAGTTTTGTCTTATTTATATATCCTTGCAATGTTATTTATGAAAATTGATGCTTGTGTGTTTCTATTGTAAGCAATATTAAGTCGATGTGATTCTTAGTTATGTTATTTATGGTAGTGTCATAATTTTTCTAAGTAAGAAAGAATTCCCATCGCCTAAGTCTCAATCGGACAGAAGCTTGGAATTCCTATGATTTGAATCATGTGATGTATGGAAATCTTGGTACTTAGGAAATTAATACAAATGTCTTGATCACACAAGTATGTGAGTCAAATGAAGGAATGAAGAACTAGAACACAATGTTGTGCACTGGTCAAGTCCACCACAGATAACAATAAGACTATTCGTCATGATTAATAAAAGTCTAGTAAATATGGTTATGCTTACAAGATTAAGTATAATTCCGAATTATTGAAAAGTTGTAATAATAGCAGAACGAATAAGAAGAATCAATTAGGCAGAAAGATAAAGGTTTCTCCAATCTGAAAAGTTTGGAGAGTACTTTAGTATCTTGTTTTATGATCGTCTTATTGATTTTGAAACCATATCACAATTGATCCTCTAGGTAAACCTTAGTGCACTAGTATGGCTAAAAAGAGGAATCAGAAATTGTTGAAATAGTCAAATCAATAGGTGAATCATACTTTGTTCCAAAATCAAGCCTTAGAGAGTCATACTCCAAGATTGTGACTTGAGTGACATATCTTAAGAAGTTTTAACACACTCATCAAATATGAAGCAGAAAATTGTTTGTGTTACTTTTACATATTTGAAATTGGTAAGTTATGATGTCTTGGATAAGACAAAGACCAACTAAGACCAATTATGTGTAGTAGTTTATCTTGATAAGAATTCGCACTAATTCTTGAATATTTGTTTGTCAAGAAATGTTTCTTGACAAGAGAATCTTATATGTCAAGAGGTCAGTGGGAGTCTAAATGATCTTGAAAAGGTTCAATAACTAATCAAGAGTAAAACTATTAGACACTAGCACATGACTTGAGGTTAGTAACCTATCGTGTTGACAAAATTTTATTTCTATGCCATTCCAGTAAAGTTACTTATGCATATGAGTTCTACGAGTTCTCAATTGACTGCATAAGGGCAAGCACCTTGTTCAATGAAAGTATGTTGACTGGTATAAGTGAGCTGCTAAATAACTTGGAAGCAATGGTGGGACCCTTAATGGCATGAAATTAAGAATGAACAAGTTGTATGTCCATAAGAGTTTGGATTTGTCACAAACACTGTCTTATGATTATGATTATGACAAATTCACATGGATAGGAACACATACACCATAAAATCTAAGTGCCATAAGGTTTCTCTCCTTCATGAAAATGATTGTGAGGAAACGCTTTCACTAGGAAGATTTTAAGGAGTTAGCAATTGTGTAAATTGCATTCTCAAATTCGATTATGATTACGACATCCCTCTTCATAGTTCGAATTGTTAGATTTGGCAATTAGTTTGATCATTTAAGACTTATTCCTATAAGTTCTAATATGGTTTAAACACACATATGAGCTTTCTAAGGAAAGGTGTATGAGTTTGAGAAGCTTGATAAAGGTTTATCGAAGCATCTCGTATTAGAAACATGAACTTTGGAAGCCAATAAGTGTTGATTTCTAGAAGTCCAACTATTTTCTGAATACGTGTCAAAGCTAGTGGGAGCATAAATGTTATGGTGGTATGGAGATAATTATCATGTTAGTCGGAGCATGATTATTATTTTAAGTATTGGAAGTTAGCAATATTAATTATAGAAAACAAAGTTTCAATTTGCAAAGGTTGAATAGCTGTTTTTCTATAATTAAGGGAGATAATATTATACTTCGTTTCGAAATCTAAAAGCTTGGATCGAGAAATTTTAATCAAATTTAGTCGAAGGACATATATGGATGTTATGTTAAAAAGATTCAATTTAAAAGGATTCTATATATGGCAATATTATAGTAAGGAACTTGTAAAGTATCACGTTTTTTCATTATGAATCGTGTCCCATATGCTTTGGGTATAGGATCGATTGCATGTGCTGTAGTATTAGATCGTTCTAAAATTTTACAAATGCCTAGGGCATTAAGACGGAAAAGGTACTAGAACCGGATTTGACTAAGATAATTAAACAACTATCAAGTACAATCTAAAGGTTCGCCAAGGATTGGTCGCTTGTGAGCAGTTGGAAGTATAGTAACGAATGGACCATAATGACATTATTATGATTATATATGATTCTATTAATAACGAGTTGTCATATGGCAAGTATGGAAATGTTTCCATATTGGGAGTTGGACGTCAAGAATTTATGTCTAGATTAGAAACTTTTTATGCAAGAAGAATGTTAAAAGGAATGTACTTTGAATGTGAGACTTCACATCTATGGAGTTGTCTTGTAACAATCTCCAATAGAGAACTTTGTAATTTCATTGGCGAAGTCTTGGTGACTTTTGTGCAATAAGATTAATAAAGGGATCATTGCATAAAATGTTAGAATCTAACATATTCTAGTAGTGGCGAGAATTTGTTCTTACACTAACGATAAGGATTAGGGATATTGTGAAATGAGCATCATTGGAAATGTTTTTAAATTGATCTATTTCACAAAGTATGGACCATAGGTAAACAAAATGTGCATGCTTGGTGCATGGAACAATTGGTGTTATAATTCAAGTAATAAGTTGATTATCCGAAACATTATGCAATGAATAATGTGTAATCAGTATAGTGACTAAATAAATGGAGTTTTATATATACTCAAATGTTTGGGGTCATATTGGATTTGATTATTCTTGTGTTTCACTTTGCATTTTTTGACTTCTGGAATAATAAGTTTATTTGAATGTTTCACAGTCGCTCATACTTTGGGAGTAGGTATGAAAGATGATTGTCATGAATTGGTTTGTAGATTGTCTAAAGTGTATTAGACATAGCAAAAGTTCGTTGCAACGTTCATGAGTGCTTATGAATAAGATTTGAGCATTGGATTAAACCCACACTCACTTGAATCACTTCATGGAATTTATCACGGGTGATTAGTGAGACGATAATATCTTATATTCTTGAAACCGAGATGTGTGAGTTGTATTCTGCAAGTTGGTTGCACATTGATAATATGTAAACGCACCAGCAACTTGGTGTTATAAAACATATTGTTGTGTGTCATTTGATGAGTAGGTACATGCGAGCATTGAATCAAAGTTTATCCGTTCCTTTTACCCAAAGTGGGATTAAACGCGATATATGTGGGCCCCGCGATGATTTAGTGATGACACCCTAAGCGTTTGGCCAAGCCAAGACTAATTCGATGTGTTCAATTGTAGTTTGTTGTCAGTCATCATAAATCGGAAATCAGGAAACAACACATGAACAGAGAGTATGAATTAAATCTATGTCTCAGTTCATACGATATCTAGAATGGAGAAATATATGATCCCTTATCTAAAGGACACATTTCTGTTTTGATCCGAGTTCGACAGCAGCTTTTGAAAGCTACAATTGCTGATTAGGTTCCAAAGTCATACGCAATATAATTATTAGACTTATCCAAATGGGAGACTGTTCGATTAGGTGTCTAAGCTCATAACTATTTTGGTATGTACTTGACCCAATTATGAGCATGGTCCTTTTGGGTTGCCATCACCATAGAAACTGATAGGATGAATTAAGGAGAAAAATGATTAATTATGATTTATTAATATATTTTATGAATAATATATTAAAATAGAAATCATATTATTTAATTAATATTAGTCAAGAATTAATAAGAATTAATTTTGTGGCTAAAAGAGATTAATTAAATAAAGGGGACTGATTGTGTAATTATAATATAGTTGCATAAATGGGCTGATGGACTCAACAAAAGTTGGAGTGGATGAAATCTATGGGGAAACCCATTAGAATTCGTCTAATGCCTCTAAGGAGGGTGTCCATGGGCTACTTAGGGCCTAAGCAGTCAAATTACAGTTTCCTAGTTGAAAACCCTAATAGCCTACCTATATAAGAAACCCCTAAAGGCCCCAAAAACGTGGTGAAGTAATCCCTAAGGGTTCTTGGAAGTTTTTGGTGCTTATCCTCCTTCTCCTAAGTCATCTTGTTGCTCATGGTGTTTGTGACTTCATTAGAGGTGCAACATTTGAGGCACTAAGCTTTCAAAGGTTGAGATCAAGAGGAATCGAGATTTTTATTACTACATAACAATCAAGGTAATATCTAAACCCTTTTATTATGATAATATCGATTATTATATGCAAGATCTAGGGGTTATGAGATTTGGATGATTATTGCATGTTCATTAGACAAACTAGATCCAAAGCTTTAGGGTTTGCATGTACACCATAGGATTGATGTATTGTTCAAAACCCATCAAATACATCCATGAAGAAAAACCAGAGATCAAAGATGGTAGGCAAAATTCCGGTGACATCCAGTAAACGGAGTAAATCCCGGTGCGTTCAATGCATCCGTTAAATGGAGGGCGAGTTTCCATCCAAGAAGAACACGCTTCAAATCGCAGGCCAGTCTCACAGACACCATCCATCTCCGCAGATGAAACGGTGGCAACCTACATAGCCAATCTATGGCGTCCAACAGTTAAACCATCTCAGTAAGCAGCAGTCGTAACCACAACTCCACAGATTGTTGCAACACATCAAACAGAGATACCTGTTTTTCGGCAATAATTGTTTCCACATAGATCTAGCACCAGAACCTGGATCCCTCACAATATTCAACCGCAATCACAATATTTATCGGTGATCTACCCACACGCCACCATGGCAAGCATTCCCCATGTGTCATTGTTCATACAACAACCACCGGTGTTCAACTCGTTTGTACAATAGGCTCAAGGTCAAATCCCAGAAGTGTCTCAGCTGCAAGTGTGACAACCGCCAATTTTGGTCAAGCATAGTCAACTCAAATCGTATTAGAATTTTAAGAAAAATATGATATTCTCTAATGTTTCTAATATACTATTGACAAATTATAATACAAAGTACCTCTCTGGTTACCAATTATTGAATTTAAACCCGAATTGGGGTTAGTAACTTAACAACTCGATAATTCAATTACATATTATTTGGGTATAAATAATATTCGTAACACAAGGTAGTGGACTTCGTAAACCTTACACTACATGAAAAATTCATATCAAAGGTTAAATACACAAATTTTGGTGAATTCGTCACAAAATGCGACAAATTCTATACCCGGCTAAACACCCAATTTTTTTAACGACAAGAACTTGGGAATTCAACCTAACCTTCATGTAATGTATTATTATTCATAATAATAATAATAATGATTTTTATAATAATTTTAATTTTTATAGTTCAAATTAAATATTTATGCATCATTTATACGACACTTTTTATAGAATATCACTATTTTTTTTTTATAAAAATACAACCATCTTTATAAAATACAAAGAGCTGACTTTTGTGTTGGTGAAAGCCCATGACTAGAGTAGTTGTCATCCTTTTTTCCCAACACAATCCTTACCCAACATGTATCCCAAGCCATTACAAAACATACATCCATGCATGCCCAACCTACCCACCCCACCACCCTCCCCCCTCCCCCATAAATTACGTCCAACCCTTCCCCCCTCCCTTTCACTTCATCTTCTCCAACTTCTTAATACTCTCATTTTCTCTCAAGAACTCTCCATCGTTCTTAAGTATAATTCCTCCTAAGTTGGTTCTTCAATTTTTGGAAAGCTTTTCTCCATGGATTTAGTGATTCTACACATAAAATACTAGTTTTGTTATAATTACACACATTAATATGTACTAATATCCATAGGGTAGTATAATCTTCAAGTGTTCTTCAAGCATCTTCAAGTGTTCTAACCTTGAAAACCTTCATCTTCATCTCTTTATCCACTAAGAAATCCACTCAAGGTGAGTTCATACCCGTTTATTTCCGTTTTATCAAAGTTTTAGGGGGGAATACAAGTAAACTTGTGTAATAACACTAGTTATTATGCATGCTTAGTCTTCAAGTTGTGTAAAAGTATTATTTACATGAAATAATGTTAATAACTAGTATTATGAACATTTATGTGTGGAATGTTGTTTAAAATGCAAAAAATCTATGAATAATGAGTATAAACATACTATATGTTCTTGAGAAAAAGTCACAAAAACAAAACTATAAACACAATGGTTTTATGAACATAATATGACTTTTCTAGGAAAAATGGTTTTAACCAAGCTATTACTTTATCTTTGTGGGATACACATCAAAATATGTTATTTTGAACATGTGTTATGAAACTAGTTAAAAATACCAAGAATTTGGTTTTACAAAAAATAAATAAATAAAAACCCTGAAAAACCCACCATTTTTTTATGTAAAAGAAGGGTTTTTTCTAGCAAAAATGGTCATGAGTAGGTTATGGTACCATTTTTGTGAGATTTGATCTAAAATATGTTATTTTAAACATACAAGGTTAGTTTGACTGAATATGCACAAAAAAGGTAAAAACTAAAATTTATAAGGTTTACAACCTAAATTTTTACCGGTTAGTGACGTTAAAAAAAGCCAAAAACTAGAAAATTAGTTTTATCATACTAAATGTTCTTATACTTGTGTTAGATGTAAATTATATGATATAATCTTTTAAAAAATCCAAACATGTTAATTTATATATATATATATATATATATACACACACACACACATATATATATACATATATAGACACAATAAAGCATTTATAATAACCTATAGTAGGTATAGTTTGTGGGTCATTGACACTATTTTACTGTTTTGTGATACAATACAAATAATTATTTAAAGGTATAATTATTTTACACTATGTATTTACTATGGAAAGACTATTTCCACTTACAAAAGGGTTTTCATTGCACTGTACATAAACTTGATGATACTATTTTGTGAGACATTATCTGCACCGTACCTACCAGAGTACACGCTAAAGTCCTGAATTACAACCAGAATCACAGTAAGAGAGTGTGGCACTTGTGTATAGATCTATATGAGACTGATAATCACACACCTAAGTTGTTAGCTACTGCTAGACCAGTGGGCCTGGGGTGACAATTGTCTAACATTCTGACACCTGAACAACGTCGCAGCAGGCCAACTAGTTTTAGCATCGTTGTAATAACTCACATGGGGTATTAACAACACATGTGGTTTACAGGGATAACATACGTTCAAATGGTTTTGTATAATAATAAAACTACATAATACTATTTTAAAGTAAAACAATACTTACACATTTTTTGTCTTAGGGTTTTAAGACTACAACTCATTTCTAAGAAAATATTGGATTTTCTAGAAATATACATTATCATTCTAAAAGGAAAAGTTACAGATTTTTCGCATACAAAAATCTTATGAACTCACCGACTTAATTTTTGACACTTTTCAAAACTAATTGTATTCTCAGGAAATCTTTAAGCAGGTAACCACAAATCTTGAGGAATGGGACGTTACGGCGTCACACTATTTACTTTTGTCATAATGTAATTGGTATTGAAATAAACAATATTTGGATACAATGTAATTTTCCCAATTATGATTATGATGGTTGTGTTGCTTTGATCACTATTATTCAATTTGTTGTGATACTATTCATAAAAGTCATCCACACGCAAACGTTTCCACCATCCTGGTTTGGGGGTGTGACAGATTCGTATAAGAGCATTGTTTATAATGAACTGAGTATATCAAACCGTCTAAGATATACAACTATAAATATAATGGGGCTAAAACACACCGACTAAATTTTTTTGCATAAGTATACTTTTAAAATATAATAATATTTTAGTAAAGTATAAGTACATACGCACATACTAGAACAATGTCATAACAAGAACAATCAAAAGTAATAAGCTAAGTTGAACACTACGGGTAGGCCTAGGTGGTATGTAATTAGATCTTGGATGAATATAGCTTGATCAACTATATTTATCCAAGATGTGATTAACATGTGCTTGGGAATATTCATGGTGAACAACAAGTCTAAAACTTACCAACAACCATAAAATGAAACTCTAGAATCAAACATAAAGTTTAAAATACTATAAGAGTATTTTATGATACTATAGAACGATACACCTAGATTCTTTATTTGTCTCTTATACCTCTATTCCCGCACAAAAGACATGGATGGATTTCACCACAAAGACCCCTAATACCCTGCCATGGCAGCCAACGGATGGATCCAGGATATGCCAAAAGAGGTTCATGAGGAGGATCCTGAAGAGTACCAAAAGATGGATTACGAGGAGGAGGATTCTGAGGAGGGATCAGACGAGGAGGCAAGCACTGGGGAGATCATTAATGAACCTTACCCTATCAGGATCAGGATGTGCCGCCACAATGAGAAATCCAGCTACGTGCATGGACTAGAGAAGACGGTCGACGATCCACATTTGACATGCACCCACTACACCATCCTCTGGGCCCCAGCACCCCCACAGATCGAGCACTACCTCTTCCTGTAGCACGAGTGGCCCGCTTGGACACTCGAGTTCAAGCTCTCCATCACGAGGTAATGGAGATCGGTGGCGAAGCCTGGAACGCGAGTGTATGAATTCAACACATCCACGAGGAACAAGAACACCATACGGATGCCATGCTGAACCTACAAGCAGAGTAGGAGAACATTACGGACCTTTTACACTCCTTAGAAGAGGTGATGGCCGCCATGAGACAAAAAAATTCTTGCAACAGAAGCTAAGGAAGTCACAGCGGAACAGATAGCGGAGGAGGCCACTCGCAAGATGTGTGAGATGGCGGGGCACCTTGTGCGTCATTTTGGTATATGATAGACTAGTATAGCCTAGTGACTTAGTGATTACACTACTCACATCTTGTGTTAGGCTTATTGTACTTCCTTACGTCTAGTGAAACAAAATCTATGTATGCCTTCCTAGAAGATTGAAACTCAAGTCAATGGAATATTCCTATCTAATTGAACATGTTAAGAATGTGCATTGTGTATAAGATACTTTCTACTACTACCACTTACTAACCTAAGTACATCTCTGATAATCTTGATCAAGACATTAGGAATCATACCACAACAATAACACGCTATACTTATGGCATACGACTAGTAACAATTTTAGTTGCTTGCAAATTGTTTCAAACCTTAATACTTGGAACAAAGTCATGCCACCCAGGCGAAGCGTAGGACTCCGTTCAGGACCAACCCCAATACCAACAACACAACCCCTAACACGAACTCGAATACCAACATCAATGGACACGACTGCAATCAAAGAAATGATTGCACAAAGGGTAGCGATTGTCGTAGCAAACTTTAATACTGAAAGGCAAGAAGGATCGGGACACAATAACCACAACTCTCACAGTGACATCAGAGGAGTGAGATGCAAGACTTAGAACAAGAACTCTGGAATCCCATCGGGAAGAATTTAGAGATATGCGGCTTACATCAACCGTTTCAATGAGCTGGCTATCTTGTGCCTATAAATGGTACTCCTGAGTACAAAAGGATAGAGAGATACATTTGGGGTCTTACCCCATAAATCTAATGGATGATCATTTCTTCTCAACCAACCACCCTTGACAGCGCAAAGCGTATCGTTCATCAATTGACTAAACAAGGCATCCGCCAGGACAACCATGGTTCAGAAAGTCGACCCTCCCAAGGGAGAGGAACAACAAGAGGGAATTCTGGAATAAAAAAGAAGAAAAACCCCAACAAGGCCCGTAGAAGAAGCAGGGAACGGTGGCAGTCCTCGCCACTACCACCCCTGTAGCCATCAACCAACGAAAACAATACGGCAGAAATATCCCAAAAGGAGAAAAGTGCCCTTATCATCACTTTAGTGCATGTAGGGAGATGTACTGCTTCAACTATAAAAAAAAGGGGACACACTGCCAAATTTTATAAGACCCGGGCCCAAGGTAACAATCAGACATCCAAATCAGGGGTGACCCGTGCCTGTTATGGATGTGGCGAAACTGGACATTAAAATAGGGATTGTCCTAAGGAAAAGTGTTTAGGTAGAGGTAATCAAGGAAGAGTCTTAGCCATTGGAGCGAAGGTAGCAATACAGAAGCCTACTAATGTAACTGGTATGTTCCTCGTCAATAACTCTTATGCCCGCATACTTATGTTAATGGTGCCAAAAGAAGATTCATTAGTCATAAGTTCAAATAAATACTAAACCAGAATCATCTCACACATCAAGGCACAAGAGCACTTACACAAAAAGTATTATGCATTTCTAGCACACATAGTGGACCAGAAGAAAGAGGTGAAGGAAATCTTGGACATACCAAAAGTTTGTGATTTTCCTGATGTGCTTCCAGAAGACCTCCCGGGGGTTACCACGTGTACGATAAGTCGAGTTCAGAATCAACTTAATCGCAAAAGCTACCCCCATAGCGAAGTCTCCGTACAGACTGGCCCCGACAGAAATGCAAGAATTATCTAGTCAACTACACGAATATTAGACAAGAGGTTCATTAAACCAAGCTTCTCACCCTGGGGAGCGCCAGTCTTATTTGTGAAGTAGAAACATGGATCATTTAGGATTTGTACTGACTATCGGGAATTGAACATGCTGGCCGTAAAGAACCGGTACCCACTTAGTTCTCAAAGATCAATTTGCGATCAGGGTACCATCAACTTAGAGTTCAGGAAGAAGATGTCCTTATAATGGCTTTCAGAACCCGCTTACTACATGTTTGTAAGTTATGTCATTCGGATTGACCAATGCTCCAGTAGTATTCATAGGCCTCATGAATCGCATATGTAGACGGTATGTAGACAAATTTGTGATCATATTCATTGATAATATATTGATGCACTCACGAAGTGAGGAGGAGCATAGGCAACACTTGCAATCAAAACAAGAATTACAACGAAAAATGAAACTTTACGCAAAGTTCTCATAGTGCGAGTTCTGGTTACGAAAGGTAGACTTCCTAGGACATGTAGTCAGCAAAGAAGGAAGTATTGCGTATAATCGATAAGAACTTCGAACTCAGAGATGATGGAATACAATATTTCATGATTCGAATTTGGACGCCAAAGTTCAGCGATATTAGGGATTTAATCATGAACGAGGCAAACAAAAGAAAACACTTCATTCACCCTGCGGCAGCCAAGATGTCACAGGACCTCAAAGGGGTCTATTGGTCGCCAAACATGAAATAAGAGATTGTCACTTACGTAGGTAAGTGCCTAACCTGTGCTAAGGTCAAAGTAGAATACCGGAAGCCCTCTTGGCTATTACAACAACTAGAAACACTTGAATCGAAGTGGAAGTGGATTACCACGGACTTCATGACATAGTTGCCCAAGACTATAGATGGACACAATACCATTTGGGTAATCGTAGACAAACTAACCAAATCCACACACTTCCTACCAAACAACGTGACGGATAAGATGGAAAAGTTGACAAGAACGTATCTTAAGGAGATTGTGAGACTGCACATTATGTCGCTGTCCATTATATCAGATAGGGATAGTCGATTCGCCTCACGTTTTTTACATTCGTTACATAAGTATTTGGGAACCCAACTCGACATGAGTACAGCTTACCATCCCTAAACAGACAGTCAGAGTGAGCGAAACATTCAAACATTAGAAGATATGCTTTGTGCCTGTATGATGGACTTTGGAATAGCATGGGACACTCACCTACCACTGATTGAGTTCTCTTATGACAGTAACTACCACGCCAACATCAAAGTCACTCCGTCTAAGATACTATATGGATGTAAGTGCAGATCACCATTATGTTGGGCTGAAGTTGGGGACTCCCAACTGGCTAAGGGGTCAAATGACGAAAAGCACCCTCACCGGCCCTGCGATCATACAAGAAATGACAAAGAAGATCATTCAGATCCGTGAGTGACTAAAGGCATCTCGGGAATCGACAAAAGAGCTATGCGGATAAACGACGCAAACCCTTAGAATTCCAGGTTGGTGACCGCGTATTGTTGAAGGTTTCACTCTAGAAGGGGATGATAAATTTTGGAAAGCGTGAGAAACAAAATCGAAGGTACATAGGGCAATTCAAGATCGTTGCCAGGATCGGCCCGCTAACATACGGACTTTGACTACCACAGGAACTCAGCAATATGCATCCCACCTTTCATGTGCAGAACTTAAAGAAGTGCCAATCTGATGAGACCTTTGTCATTTCACTTGATGAGATCGAAGTAAATGAGAATATCCACTTCATTGAGGAACCTGTGGAAATACTGGACAGGGAAGTCAAAAGAACAAAGCAAAGCAGCATAACAATAGTAAAGGTCCGTCGGAATGCTAAGTGAGGACCAAAATTTACTTGGGAAATCAAAGACTAGATGAAATAGAAATACCCGCATCTTTTCCCAACCCTTGAGGACCCACTCGGGACGCTAATTTTGGGACAAAATTCCTTCTAACGGGTGGATGATGTCACAACCATCAATTTTGGTCAAGCAAAGTCAATAAAAGTCAACCAGGTCAACTCGAATCATATTAGAATATTAGGAGAAATGTGATATTCTCTAATGTTTCTAATGTACTATTGTCAAATTATAATACAATGTACCTCTCTGGTTACCAATTATCAAATATAAACCCTAATTGGGGTTAGTAACGTAACAACTCGATAATTCAGTTATATATTATTTGGGTATAAATAATATTCGTAACACAAGGAAGTGGAGTTCGTAAACCTTACACTACATGACAAATTCATATCAAATGTTACATATACAAATTTTGGTGAATTCGTCGCTAAACACCCAAATTTTTTTCACGGCAAGAACTTGGGAATTCAACCTAACCTTCATGTAACGTATTATTATTTTTAATAATAATGATTTTTATAATAATTCGAATTTTTATAATTCAAATTAAATATTTATGCATCATTTATACCACACTTTTTATAAAATATCACTCATTTTTTTATAAAAATACCAACATCTTTATAAAATATAAAGAGTTGACTTTTTGTGTTGGTGAAAGCCCATGACAAGACTAGTTGTCACCCCTTTTCCCAACACAATACATACCCAACATGTATCCAAGCCATTACACAACATACATCCATGCATGCCCACCTTACCCACCCCACCACCCTCCCCCCTCCCCCATAAATTACATCCACCCCCTCCCTCTTCCATGGACATTGACTACGGAAAAATTGGAAGTCCAGAAAAGATTTCACTTTCCATGGGAAAGGGAAAGGCTAAGTTTGAGATAGTCCCATGTACCATTACCAAAGAGTCCATATGTTTCTACTACCAAGAGAAGGGACATTGGTTGCGAAGCTGTCGTAACTACCTAAAGGATCTAAGAGATGGTAAAGTCAAAAAGTTTGACTCTGCTTCAGGTAAGTTCACTATCTAACTCTATTAAGTTTCTATTTGTAGATTCTTAATACATGATGTGATAAGATTATATTTTGATGTTTTGTAGGATCAAAGGAAGCTTGAAGGAAAGGCATGTAGAGTCTAATCACGAAGAGATTGATTTCGATCATATGGTTCAATGATCGGATTTTGAGTTGCTGCTTAAGAGTTATGATAGATTGATTAGAAATTTTTAATAGCATAGTTTTCATATGTAATTGCATTGTAAGGAAAAGTTTTGCCACATATTATAAATAAATAAAATATTGATTTTATTTTATCGTATATTTCCTTGCAATGACATTCGTGAAAATTGATGTTTGTATGTTTCTATTTTAGCAATATGGATTTGATTCTTTCGTTTGTGGTAGTGTCTAAATTTAACAAATAAGGAAAGATTATCATCACCCAAGTTTTAGCTGGACAGGACCTTGGAATCATGAACCTTGTATTGTATAATGAATGAGAACCTTCATCCTTGGGAAATTAAGACTAATTCCTTGTTCACATGAATATGTGAGTCAAGTGAAGGACTAGGGGATCAGGTACACTTGGTTGTGCGTTGGTCAGGTCCACCACAAAGAACGATAAGACTATTCATTATGGTTTACTAAAGTTAGTAAATATGGTTATGCTTACAAGACTAAGTATAATTCTGAGTATTTGAAAAGGTTTCAATGTGTAACAGAATGAATAAAACAAATCAATTACCCAGCAAGATAAAAGTTTCCCCAATCTGAAAAGATGGGAGAGTACTTGAGTATCATGTTTTATGATCATCTTAATGATTATGAAAACCATATCACAATTTGATCCTCTAAGGACACCTTAGTGCATTTGTTTGGCTAAAGAGAGGAATCATGAATTGTTGAAAATGTTAAATCAACTAAGATGAATTATACTTCGTTCCAAAATCAATTCTTAGAGTCATACTTCAAGATTGTATATTGAGTGACATATCAGCAAATGTAGAGTAAAATGTTTTCTACTCTTTTACATTTGAAATTGGTAAGTTGTAATTTTTAGATAAGACAAAGATAAACTAAGACCGATAGTCAATAGTGTTTGTCTTGATAAGAAACCGCACTAACTCTTGAATATTTGTTTGTCAAGTAATGTTTCTTGACAAAGAGAAACTTATATGTCAAGAGCTCAGTGGGAGTCTTAAAGATCTTGAAAAGTTTTAAGAACTAATCAAGAGTAAACCTATTGTTAGTTGCTAACACACGACTTGATGTTGACACATTCTTATTTTGTGCCCATTCCAGTTGGTATGTGAGATCTATGAGTTCTCAACTATTTGCATAACAACTTGGAAGACATGGTAGACCCTTGTGTTACCGAGTGGCAAGGAATTAAGGTTAGATAGGTTCAGACCATATGAGTATGGTTTTGTCACTAACATGGTCTTATGATTATGGTTATGCTTATTTCACATGGATAGGAACACATACACCATAAAATCTAAGTGTCATAAGGTTTCTCTCCAATTCATGAAAATGATTGTGAGGAAACGCTTTCAATAAGTAGATTTTAAGGAGATAGCATTTGTGATACTTGAATTCTCAAATTTGATTATGATTACGACATCCTTCTTTATAGTTCGAATTGTGAGAAATGGAAAAAGGTCTAAACATTCGGAACTTATTGTTGTAAGTTCTAAAATAGTTTAGACACACATGTGAACTATCTAAGGAAAGGTGTATGACTTTAAGAAGCTTAGATAAAGGCTTATTGAAGCATCTCGAATCAGAAATCTAAACTTTGGTAAGAAAGTCAATAAGTATTGATTTCTTGAAGTACAACTGATTTTGGAGACATGTCAGAGCTAGTGGGAGTATAAGTGTTATGCCAATAAGATAATAATTATTATGTTAGTGGCAGCATAATTATTATGGCAAGTGTTGCAAGTTAGCAATGTGAATTATAAAAAACGAAGTTTTCAATGCGCAAAGTTGCAGCGTTTGAAAAAGTTGTTTTGCTATAATTAAGGGAGGAGAACTTATACTTCATTTTTCAATTCTAAAAGCTTAGATTGAGATTTTTTAATCAAATTTAGTTAAAGACATATATGAATGTCATGTTGAAAAGATTCGACATAAGGAAATTCTATATATGGAAATGTTAATTGCATTCTCAAAATTCAATTATGATTACGGCATCCCTCTTCATAGTACGAATTGTCAGAACATGTAAGACATTATGAATCGTGTCCTGTACGCTTCGGATATAGGGTCGATGGCATATGCTAGAATATTCAATGTGTTCTAATTTTCCAAATGCCTAGGCCATTAAGAGGGAAAAAGGACTAGAACTAAATATGACTAAAGTGGTTAAACAACTCTCAAGGAAAATCTATGGTTCGCTAAGGATTGGTTGCTTATGGATAGTTGGAAGTATAGTAATGAATGGACCATATTGATATAATTCTAAATAGATAGGATTATGTTAAGAATGGATAGTCATATGGTAATTATGAAAAAGTTTCGATAATGGGAGTTGGATATCAAGAATATATGAGTAAGTTAGAAACTTTTTATTTAAAGAAGGATGTTCAAAGGAATGTACTTTGAATTTGAGACTTCAACTCCATGGAATTGTCTAGTAACAATCTCCCAAGGAATATACAAAAGGAATATTTTCATAATAGTTTAAAACTAACACTTTCTAATAGTGGTAAGAATTTGGTATTCTTACACTTAAAGACTTGGAATTGTGAAATCAGTTTAATTGGAAATCAAATTAATCTATTTCACAGAGTAAAGACCATAGGTAAACATAGTGTGCATGGTTGGAGCGTGGGATAACTATTATTTTAATTCAAGTGTTAAGTTGATCAATCAAAACATTATACAATGAATAATAAGTAATCAGTATGGTGATTAAGTAAAAGCTGTTTTATTTAGGATTAGTATTATTCTTGTGTTTCACTTTGCATGTTTTGACTTCCCGAATAATTTTATTATTCAAACCATCCACAGTCGATCATACGTTGGAAGTAAGTATGAAATAAGACTGTCATGAGTGGGCTTGTATATTTGTCTAAGGAGTTAGGCATAGTAACAGGTTTGCTACACCATTCATGAGTACTTCTAAAATAAGATTTGAGTATTGGATTCAACCCGCGCTCACTTGAATCACTTCATGGAATTTATCATGAGTGATCGTGAAACGATAATATCATATAAGTCTTCAAACCTAGATATATGAGTTGTTAACTATGAATTAGTTGTGCATTGATGATACGAAAATGTGTCAGTAACTTGATGATGTAAAACGTATCGTTGTGCATGATTTAATGAGTAGGTAGTACAAGGATATAATGTAGCACCCGATCCATGGTACATATTTAATTTCATGAAATATTGCAATTTACTCTGGGACTCGGCAAGTTGGTGGCCCAACTCGTCTAGTAGACTCGACTTTTGATCGGGGGTTTAAGTGACCTACTCGACGAGTCAGAAGACCGAATCGACTAGTAGGAGTTGTCTGGACAAAACCCTAATATTTAGGGTTTGCACCTTATTTAAACACTTTATCTCATCCCAACCCAGCCTCCATCACCCTCCAACTCAGAGAAACTCTAGATTTAAACCCTAAACCATTATTGAGTGTGTTTGAGCTTTGTGGTGACATTTGTTGTGTGATTGAAGTTTGAAAAGAAGAAAGGAGCTTGGAAGATCAAGAGGAAGCAAGAAGATCCAGAAGTTTTGCTTCATTCTCAGTTCAATCAAGGTAAAAAGCTTGAACCTTGACCATCTATCTCCTAGATCTTGTTTAGGGGCTATTTTCTACCTTTTCTAAGCTTTTAAGAGGCTATGCTCAGATTTGCTTGTATGTGTGGGTTTGTGCTTCAGATCTTGAACCATTGAGGGTTCCCATGGCATAAAGGTGCCAATTTTATGGCCATGGGAAGCCCATGCATCATATAAATCCCATTTTATAGCCTTTAGAGCCAAAAACCCCATGCATGGACATCAAGTTCGTAGCTTTACGTATAGAAGGGACCCTAG
Organism: Lactuca sativa; assembly: GCF_002870075.4. Classification (NCBI taxonomy): domain Eukaryota; kingdom Viridiplantae; phylum Streptophyta; class Magnoliopsida; order Asterales; family Asteraceae; genus Lactuca; species Lactuca sativa. The sequence continues at coordinate 26,570,743 of NC_056623.2, read as the reverse complement.
GAGGTCAGATCTATGATTCATATGCTTTATGTCCCACTAAAATCGACTGTATAGTTTTGGACAAAGAGTGACTCGTCGAGTCACTTGGGTGATTCGGCAAGTCGGGACGCTTTTCCCCCCAAAACGTCTTCTGGAATTGGTTTTTAGTTTAGTGGAAGGAACACTCAGCCTGATAGGGGTTTGTTTTGGACCTGGAAATCATGGGACTCGGCGAGTCCAAGGCAATCTCCCAATTTATGAAGACAGGCTCGGCGAGTTCAAGAGGAACTCGACGAGTCATAGAATGAATATCTTCTTATGGATGAAGATGAACTCGGCGAGTTCAAGAAAGAACTCGGCGAGTCGGTTGTAGATTGTTCGATGTGTTATTGAAGGAGAACTCGTCGAGCTCTTAATAGACTCGACGGGTAGGGACGGGTTTATGACATTTTGTGGTTATGGGGACTCGACGAGTTGCGGGCCAACTCGGTGAGTCGAGTCAACCAGATGTTGACTTTGACCAAAAGTTGACTTTGACCATGGGTATGACTTTGTCATTGAGTGAGATTAGGTCGAACCTTGTAAGGGTTATGAGTATGCATTAGTAATCGGAAAAGGTCATTGTGTAGGAATTGAGGAGTAGAGACGAGTTGATTCCTGTACCGAGGACTGTGTAGATACTACATGTCATCAAGGTGAGTTTCCTTCCAGTAGTGGTGGGTCTACGGCCACAATGCCAGCCCACTAGTAGGAGATGTGTGTTAGATGATTGTCTTTGTGATATTCATCTAGGTTTTCTGCTACCTATTATGTTCTATTTTCTATGTTCTAGCATGATATAATGTTATGGGATAGTGGTCGTAGTATGTGATAGACCGGTAGAGAGGACCGAAGGGGTAGGCCAGCACCTAGATATGCTAGGCAAGGTCACCAGTCGAGAGGACCGAAGGGGTAGGCCAACACCCAAATATGCTATGCAAGGTCACCGGTCGAGAGGACCGAAGGGGTAGGTCGGGCACCCAGATATGCCTGACAGTATGTATGCTATGTGATTGTATGGTATGTGGTATGATGGGGGAACTCACTATGCTTCGTGCTTATAGTTTTTAGTTTTGTTTCTGGTACCTCTCCAGCGAAGGGAAAAGAGTCGACGCGGTAGCAGCACATCACCCACACGCATGATTTCCGCATTATGAGATTCTTGGGATTGTACTCTGATTTTTATTACTATTGATGATATGGTTTTGAGACATGTTGTTACAATTTTATAAATTTAATTGACATTGGTAATGTCTTTGGTAAACTATTTTATGAGTTACTTAATTAAAAATGAAATTTTTGGCCTTAAAAATTAGGATGTTACATATAATGTCGAAGTTTATCTGTTCCCTTTTATCTTAAGAGGATTATAAGCAATATCTTCGGCCCCTCGATGATTCTGTTTTGACTATGTGTCTGGCCCGGTCATAACTAAATTGATGTGTTCAGTTGTGTTCTTTGTCAGAAGAATCAGAAATCGGGAAACAAACTACTGGACAATAAGTGTGACATTGTTCCATGTATTTGTCCAACTGATATCTTGAGAACAGAGGATTATATGATCCTTTATCTAAAGGATGCATCACTGACTGGGTCAGAGTTGACAACGGCTTTTGAAAGCTTACGATTGCTAAGTCAGATCCTGAAGTGCATAAGCAATAATAGTTATTAGACTTATCCAAGTGGGAGAATGTTGGATTTGGTATCTAAGCCCATAACTATAGCTGGTATGTGCTTGACCTGATTGTAACATGGTCCTTTTGGGTTGCATTCACCAGTGCAATTTGATAAGATGAATTTTGAGAATAAGGTTATTTATGGTTCATTAATATATTACAAGTATAATATACTAATGCGGAATTATTTAATTAGTATTGAGCAAGAATTAATTTATTAACTTTGTGATCAAAATAGAGTAATTTAATATATGGAGATTGATTATATAAATTAATCATTCTTGTAGTGTGGGCTAATGACCCATGATTATGGGCTAAACTAATCAATAGATAGTCCATGGAGGTTAAACCCATGGAACATGAGAATGTGGATAGTCATGGATTATTAGGGTTTACCAAGTGTAACCCTAGCATGTCCAACACTATAAATAGAACCCTCCATAAACCAAAATTGGTTGCCTCTTGTCTTTGAGATAAATAGATTATTCTCTTAAATCATCCTCTTGCATATTGGTGCTTGTGAACCATCAAAGGCATCACACTTAAGGTGCTCAAGCTTTCAAAGGTCAAGAACTCTAACCTACTCAAGAGGTAAGCATCCAAACCAATGTTTTATATTATATAGCTTCAATTGTATGCTAAATAGGGAGAATGCTTTGGAAAACAAAATGCATGTATAATTAGAGAAAACAAAGATCCAAAACATTTAGGGTTGCATGTGCACCATAGGAGTGTTAAAGTGCTCAAATCCCAACAAAAAGGTCTTGAGGTACGATCTCGGCCAAAACGCAGGTAGCTAAACCTCAAAGTATATAGCCAAGAACATAGGCTGATATTTCGCGAAGTAACGTAAGAAACCCGAATAAACATACAAGTCAATGGTTGTCGAAAGCATATAAGCCAATAATAGAGGTTACACGACGTCCAAAATGCACACTAGCTAACTAACGCGAACCCTAGAACAAGGGAATATGTATAAAAGAATTACAGTAGAAATGTCAAATAATCCTGGTCTAAGGATATCACTGGTCAATGCAAAATACAGAAAAAACATTCATATACCAAGTACAAAGCAAAGTACATAGTTCTTAGTCGTTGGCAACTATTATCTTTTATTACACATACAATAAAAGGGAGTGTGGATACATTACAAAATAAACAAAAGGGGACAAACAAGAATCAATCCCAAGAATCCGAGGAAGAACCTCCCAAACCCGGCCTACAACAAAATTGACGGAAGCTGTCATAGTCCAGCTCCCCCAGACAAAATTATTCTGCATGATTCGTCTTAGCGATGGACGAAAGGTCAACATCCACCTCTTCGGCCTTTTCTGAGACACGGTCAAGGTCCGGGGCGTTAGATTCACTAGAAGTTGCCAGACTACGGGTCAACTGTTTCCCTTTTTTCCAATCCAAGGGCCTCACACGCCTTGTGTAAGCCTTCGATCCCACTGGAAAATTCATCACTTTCGATAACCTTATCGATTACTCGGGCTACGCCCTTTTCCAAAACCCATTGCAAGTTGCCATGGGCAACAACGCCATCAACCCGGGCACGGGCCAGTTGGCTAACCCCCTTGCCTGAACACCCTTCTCTCGAGCTAGATAACTCACTTGATTTTCAAGTCGCTCCACTTGGTCTTCCAGAGTGGCCACATGATCTTCCAAAGCAATTCTCAAAGGCCACAATGCAATATTTCTCGGATAGCGTCCGACGTTTTGCCTGTGAGTCACAGAGTCCCCCCCCCCCCCCAAGCTAGTGACAACGTCTTTCAAAGTTTTCAGCTGAGTTTCATTTATGCCATGGCAGCAAACCCGGTCAGTGCTAGCAACCATAAGGTGTCACACCCCCAAACCAGGATGGCAGAAACATCTAGGGATGGATGACTTTCATGTATTGTATCATAACATAAAGAATAGTAGTGATCAAAGCAGCACAACTATCATAATTATAATTGGGAAAATTACATTGTATTCGAATGTTATTTGTTTCAATTCCAATTACATTACGATAAAAATGAATAGTGTGACGTTGCAACGTACATCCTCAAAACTTGGTAATTACCTTGCTTAAAGATTTCCTGAGAATAGAAGTAGTTTGAAAAAGTGTCAACAATTAAGTTAGTGAGTTCATAAGAGTTTGTATGAAGAATTAGTAAGCCTTTCCTTGTAAAACGACAGTGTTTGTTTCCGGAAAATCCAATATTTTCCTTAAAGATAGGTTGTCATCTTAGAATCCGTAAGGCTGGAAATTGTACGTATTTCTATACTTATAATAGTATTATGTAGTTTTAATCTATATAAAATCATTTGAATGTTTGTTTCCCCATGCTAAATGTATCGTTGATCTTGAAAATGAGTTGTCATCTTAGGAACCCCAAGACATAAATATAAAAGTATTTCTATAATTATAATAGTAATATGTAGTTTTTGATCTATATAAAACCATTTGAATGTATGTTAGCCCCGTAAACCAAATGTAGTGTTAATATGATAGTGAATGGTTCCAGAAAATCCAATATTTTCTTGAAATGAGTTGTAGTCTTAAAAACCCTAAGACCAAAAATGTATAAGCATTCCTATACTTGAAAATAGTATTATGTTGTTTTATTCTTGTATAAAAACATTTGAATCTATGTTTCCCTGAAAACCAAATTTATTGTTAATACCCCATGTGAATTATTATAACCGTGCTAAAGACATATTTGACATGTTACGACATTCTTCAGGCGTCAGAATGTTAGACATTTGTCACCCCAGAACTATCAGTCTAGTTGTTGCAAGCAGCTTAGGTGCGGGATTGTCAGTCTTGTATACATCTATACACCAGTATCACGCTCTTTTACGAGAGATTCTTGTTATAATACAGGACTTTTGTAGGTACTCTGGTAGGTACGATGAAGACTTTGCCTCACAAAATTTTATTAATACGTTTACGTATAGTGTAATGAAGATTCTTTTGTAAGTGGAAATAATACCTTTACATAGTGATTACATAGTGTAAACAATTATACCTTTAAATAATTATTTGTTCATCCAAATGGTACAATAGTGCTAATGAAAACCCTTTTGTAAGTGGAAATAATACATTTCCATACTGCTTACATAGTGTAAAATAATTATACCTATAAATACTTATTTGTCCGCCCCAAACATGGTAAAATAGTGCTAATGAAAACCCTTATGTAAGTGGAAATGTTACATTTCCATAGTGATTATATAGTGTAAAATAATTATATATTTAAATAATTATTTATTCGCACCAAAATGGTAAAATAGTGTTAATGACCCAAAAACTACACCCATTATAGTTTATCCTATATGTTTTGTTGTGTGTGTGTGTGTATATATATATATATATATATATATATATATATATATATATATACACACATAAGTTGGTATGTTTAGATGTTTTAAAAGATAATATCATATAATTTTATTTCTAACGCATGTATAAAACATTTAGTATGATAAAGTCAATTTTTCTAGTCTTTGGCCTTACTAACCGGTAGAAATTTAACCGGTAGAAATTTGTGTTGTAAACCTTGTAAAATTGACTTTTACCCTTTTGTGAATATTAATTCCAACTAACCTTATATGTTTAAAATAACATAGTTTAAGTCAAGTCTCACAAAAATAATGTAATAACATTATTTCATGTAACTAATACTTTTCACAACTTGAGTTAGTATACAAGTTTTACTTGTATTCCCCCCCACCCCCCACCCTAAAAATTGGAAAACTCGAAAATAAAGGGGTATGAACTCATCTTATGTGTGTTTTCTTGATGAATGAAAGGTTGTAGATGGAAGTATCAAGTCAAGAACAATTGAAGAACATTTTGAAGATTTGAAGATCCTATGAATAGTAACACAAGATAATTTGTATAAATGGATTGAAACTAGTTTATAAGTGTGTAGAATCATTAGATTATGAAGGAAATAGTTACCAAAAACTCGAGAACCACTTGGAAGAATTTAGTTATGGAAGATGAGAGCTATTTCTTAGAGAGGAAGAAGAAAATGATGAAGATGAATGTGAGAAAAAAGGCCTTTTGGCCGTAAGTTATAGAGAGATGGGTAAAAAGGGTAGGTGGGGTGAGTCATGAGGGGGCATGGACGGGACTAAAGGTGTAACACTTTATGGGAGAATGGTTGACAATTTAAGATGAAGGTACAACTTAATTAACTAGTGACTTTTTATAAAAAAAAATAAGTCAACTCTTTATAAATTCTTGGTATTTTTATAAATATAATGTGTTTTTAATAAAAGTTTCGAGATGGGTATATAATATGAGGTTTGAAGGCCCGATATGTGAAATATCTGAACCTGATGGAAATTCCGAGGTCAAAAATCCGAATCATGAGAAAAGTCCAAAACTGCCCAAAATCCAGAGCGAAGTCCGAAGTTGGAAAGTGGTCCGGAGTCAGAAGAGTCCGGAGTCAAAAGGATCCGAAGTCAGAAGCGTCATAAGTCAGAAGGCTCCGAGTTCAGAAGAGTCCGAAGTCAGAAGTGTCCAGAGTAAAAAGGCTCCGAATTTTGAAGAGTCCGGAGTCAGAAGTGTCCAAAGTTGGAAGGCTCTGAATTCAGGAGAGTCCGAAATCAGAAGTGTCCGGAGTCAAAAGTGTTTGGAGTCAGAAGGCTCCAAATTCTGAAGAGTCTAAAGCCAAAAGTGTCCGGAGCCGGAAGGCTCTGAAGTTAAATGCGTCAGAAGTCAGAAGGCTCCGAATTCAAAAGAGTCCAAAGTCAGAAGTGTCTAGAGTCAGAAGTGTCTGGGGTCAGAAAGCTCCGAATTCAGAAGAGTCCAAAGTCATAAGTGTCCGAAATGGGCAGATCCGAAACAGTAGCCTCCAAATCTGAATAGTGACTCCGAAGGTGAACAGTGAATTATGAAGGTGGCCCCCTCTTTTTTTTTCTTCTTCTGTTTCGGGTATTATTTTTTCCCAAATAATATATAACTGAATTATCAAGTTGTTACGTTACTAACCCTAATTAGGGTTTATAGTTGATAATTGGCAATCCAAAGAGGTATTTTGTATTCATACTTGTAAGTTGTAAATTAGGAACATTAGGAAATATTGCATAAGTCCTAAAATCCTAAGACTAGTTGAGTTGACTTGGTTGACTTTGTTTTGACCAAATTTGACTGTTGTCACATATGGGCAGAAGTTGGAGCACCTGCGTACCGATGGTTGTCGGCCATGCGTGCACCCAATTGGGCCCCAACCAACTTCATTATGGCCAGAGGATGGGCATAGTAACTCCACTCCTGAGTGGAAATCTCTTCCGAAAGTAATGAGTCTTTAGTAACTGCCCAGCCTAGAACGTAAGCTTTAGATGCCAAGGGATGGGACATAGTCCTCATTTTTTCAACAACGTAACGTGTGTCCGATGAATGAAAGCTACTTGACATGCCCAATGCACCTCCAAGGACAGAACAAGCACTAGGATCCGCCTTAAGCGAGTCAATAAACGGAGAAGGCGATGTCTCTAAAGAACTGGGCACCACCGCTATCTCTTTCAGCTCGGGTGTAGCAAACCCATCGCCAAGAACATCCCCGATACCACTAAGAAGCTTGGGCATGGACACTATGTTTTGCCACTTACGAGGACAGAGGCCCACGTCATAAGATTCGGTCTCTTCGTCTGACGATAACACCATGCGCACACTTCGTTTTCTCCGGATAGGAGTAGTAGGTGTTCCTGCTTGACCCGCCACATGAATATTGGCAGAATCAAAGGCCGGAGAACGGGATGGGAAAGTAGCCCCAACACCCGCTGAGAAGACAAGGCAGGTTCGCTAGAACCAACATTTCCCCCCCTTCTGCCGGGAGAAATCCAAAAAGCTCCTACATACATTTTTCAGATACAGGATGAGGAAGAGTCTCCACAAGGTCAACCTCCCGGTGACAAATCCCTTTTTCGGAATCATCACACCATGCTCTAGCAAGAAACCAAAATTTACTTGTAGTAGTTGAAATTCCTCTACGGTAGGGACTCTGCCGTAACGACCCATCATTAAGAACAGATGAGTGATGAAAAAGAAAAAAAAAATCACAAAATTTCTGAGTTGCTACAACGAAAGAAAGAAAAGAAGTCAAAGGTGAAAGGTCTTCAGTAAAGGGGGGGGGGGGGGTTAAAGGTAAAATTGGTGTCACGAACCGTCTCATGATGGATCTGACACATATCGACGATGCTGTCTAACTCTGTCGAGTGTCAGATATAATCTCATACATACACGTGTTGTAATGTAGGTTCGAATGACGATGCTACCAAGCTAACGCATATGCTTACAAGCCTAAAGGACTTGTTAACGTATACCTCAGGAAAAATGTTAAAGAACAAAAGTCGAACTATCGCCAAGCTTGGCCTAGTTGGAGTCAGTCTGAGGCCAAGGTCGGGCCTCCGCCTGCATGGACTCACTGGTATGGCGGTTAAGGGTCAAGATTGCGCCTTACCCTCTTCTCCCTAGGAATAAATACCTAGGAAATGTGGAGCTAATCAGGGAGCTCCACTTTCCTATCTGACGAGAACCATGATTATCATTATATCGAAGATTCCCCTCTAGCCATGGGGGAATGAGATAGAAAGACGTGATGGAGGATCCTCCAATACGGATCCGCCATGTCTCGTATCACGAGGGAAGGCTCAATAGAATCAGTTAGGAGGCACGTGCCTCTCAATCAGGTATAAAAGAAACCTTCTCCCCCACATAGAAGGGGAGTAGACTCTTTTTCTCTCAGGCATTCTCTATCATCTCTCAGAATCAATTCTAACTTGATCGTCGGAGCTTTGTCCTAGGAACCACTCCCGGACGTTGTCTAACAATCATCTTTTTTCTTTTTATCGTGATAACAGGTGAAGGAACCAGCTCAACACTTACTCTTGATCTCAATCCTACCATCTCTGACATATCACAACATCATCAAATCAACTGCATTGCCTCCCAAGTCTGACCTTTGCCCCCTTGGGACAACAGCTATTGCAGAAGGTGTTCGTGACATCCGCTAACCAATGCCTGCTCGCAATCAGATCCTTCTTCCCGAAGAACTCTAGGGCTCCACATTCCAGGAACTCTCAGAAAGTCAAAGTGCATGCTCCCACATTCGCCACCGTCTCAAAACGAAATGCGCCCAAGCGCTCATCCAAAATCTCCATGATTCCCTCCTTGGTCGTCCCAAATATCACATGAGTCTTCTCTAGAATATTGCGGGTAATCTTTGATGAAATGAAATCACGCATCTGATTATACATATGTCCGTCCCCAGATCTAGAACCCGAACCACTGCCAGAACCTCGTCGAGTGGCAACCATACTGAAAATAAACCATTCAAACCATCAGAACATACCTGAAAAGAAATCTCACTTCATACAAGCTTCCTGGAATCATCATTACCTTCCTTCACACGAGTACAAATCCTCTTCCTCCAGTAATATGGGTCCATACTAACTTCCACATCTATCTGTAATTTCCTCAAGAATCGCCTTGAATCCTCCAGTTACTTCTCTAACACTCAAACTATCCACTTGCATAACTAAATGTTCTCTACTCTAAAGCATATCCTAGGCTCTCCTAGGCTACCATCACACCACTCTTCGCTATCATTTGCAAATAGAACTCTCTCTAATACCACCTAACTACCTCGTGAATTCAATTACATACTACCTAAACTAGATAATTCTTTGACGGAAAGGTCTCACTACAACGGTTGGACTCAAACAAGAGTTGCGTAAAAGAGTAACACCTAGCCCTCTAAAATTATCTAATCTCAGTAATATACAATTTAGCACATTCGCTTAATAGTTAGTTGATATCAATGAAAACTCCTAATAGCACAAAGCAAGCAGCATTCAAGCATTGAGTAATCTGAATAAAGCATCACTTAAATAGGCAATTCTATCATTGATTAATCTAATATTAGCATGCAAGTCTACAAGCTCATACAGTAGGAACATAAAGCCATATATCCTAACATTCTATCATGCAATTGAGCAGATCCTTAGCCCTAATCTAGAATACGATTCTCAAATACACAAATGAAAGTGTATCACATAACAAAGTATGGGTATTTTAGGAAAACTTACTTGAGCTCGGTCAATAGCATGTACCACACACCTTTCTTTTATTAGTAAATCCTTTAGTAAAACATTTATCCTTATGAAAAATCCACCAAACCTTTAGTTTGAGTTCAGACACACCCCGAGAGTATACTCGAATCCCTCAAACCAAGGCTCTAATACCAACTTGTAACATCCCAAAACCCGGAACCAAAAATTTTATTTTTATGTTAAATAAAACATCAACCAAATGTTTTTATCAAAACCATAAAGAATTCATAATATATCAATAATCAACCAGAATACATCAGAGTCAATAAAGGGAAAAGCATGGTGTGTGCAATGCCATCATCCCGAGCCCTTCCCCTTCGAACTTGAGGTACCTGAAACATAAACTGAAAACTATAAGCACAAAGCTTACTGAGTTCCCTAAAATACCACATACCATATGTACAATAGGCCTTTCCCGAAAACCATTAGGCCCCGCCCGGAACAGATCCTTCAGTAACATGCGATGGGCCCCGCCTACGGTAAAAGACCATTTTACCCTTTCCTTAATAGGCCTAAATAATGATAGCCTAAAACCCAAAATGGCCCAAATTAGTCCAACGGACTAAAAGCTCAATTGGATAGTACGCCCTACATACCACCAGAGTATGCCCAACATACTCTTCGACTACCAACTTACAGGACTCAAACCCAATACGCACAGCGCATCCAAAAGTACTCCCAACGTACTAGTTAGAGATCATTTTCTCAATCTAATGGCTTAATCCCTTAATACCTTGACATCCAAACCTTAGATCTACTTCTAAATAATCTCTTAATCCATAAAGTTGGCAACTTTACTAACTTGCATGGCCCAAAAGGATCCAATACCAAACCCTAGATCCAAAATCCTTACAAAGGCCAACAACTCATTTATGGTTGAATATTAACCACAAAGATTCAATTTTTATCCATCAAGGACCTCAGATCTAATAAGAAATGCCACCCTAAAGCTCTGGAGTAGTGCATACTTCCAAGAACCAAGGTCATGGGACTAAAAGCTCCTAAATCTTCCCACAAATGAGATCTTAACAAAGGATCCATCAAGGTAAGATCTTTTTCCCTCCAAAAGCTCGTAATGAAGAAAATAGCTCTGGATCTTAAAGCTCCAACTCCAATAATGCACCACCACCAAGTCTCTTCCTCTTCAAACGCAAAAAAGAACACCAAAACTTCAACCAAAAGATCAATAATACACCAAAGATGGCTAGGGTTTCATAGGATAAGCTCTTGGGTTAGGAGATTGATGAGAGGCAGCCACAAGATCTATAATGATGCTGAAATAGTGTCTAAACCCTAAAATTTAGGGTTTGCCTACTGGGTACGTATGCCCAACATACTATACATATACCCAGCGTATGCACCCCTCTGCCAAAATTTACTTTTCACCCCCTTAAGGGACCAAATAACAACTTAATTAACATCAAGGGTCAAAAAGAGAAATACCATGGAACTTAGTGTTACAAATATGATCTTAGTTTTTGGTGGTAAATATGAACTTCAGGTGAATGGTTTTAGTTACGCCATCTTTCAAACATATCATGATAATAGTTATTCACAGCCTAGTTTTGTTTTTCTAATGAATAAGGGAGCGGTGACTTGGAATAGTTCTAATCAAAAGATAGTACCTGATTCGAATTGTGAATGAGAATACATCGTAGCAAGCATGGCAGCAAAGGAAGAATGTGGTTGAAGAATTTTATTGGAGATCTTGAAGTTGTTAGATAAATCCAACAACCAATGGAGATATTTTGCGACAACGAGGATTTGGTGGATTTAACTAAAGAACCAAAGGATCATGGTAGATCTAGACACATCGAAAGGAAATACCATTACATCAGACATAAAGTAAGGTTACTTATGGCGAATCCTGTGTCATCAAAGGATAACCCTATTGAACCTTTTACAAAGGTTTTGAGCAAGATCAATCACGTCGAGCATGCTAGGAGATTTAGACTAAGAGATGATATTAGATTCTAGATTTTGGTTGTTAGTTGATAGTTTTGAAATAATGTAACGATAATAAATTATAGTTGAATGGTGATTAAATAATAGAGATTTGTTTATGTTGAAAGTGTGTGGTACCATTTTTCAATTAATTTATTCTTGTGTTTCACTTTGCATGTTTTATTTACAGAGTATTAATTTATTCGAAATACCACAGTGAGTCATACTTTGGGAGTAAGTATTGATTCAAGACTTGCATAAATCATTTGTAAATTGTTCATAGTGATTGGGCATTGCATAGGGATTGTTGCGATATTTACGAGTCCATGGAAATGGGGACTTTGCATATTAATTAAACCCACGCTTAGAGATTACTTCATGGATTTAATCATGGGTAAGTCTAGGATGATAATATATTATATTCTTAAAATATAGATACATAAGTCTATTTTGCAAATATGTTGTGCATTAGTTTACTCTAATGCATCTCGTAATTAGATGATATAAAGTGTAATTCCATGCATTATTTGGTGATTAAAATGTATGATTATATAGTCAAAGTTTATTTGTTCCTTTTTCATTAACAGGAAAAATGATATGTTTGGGCCCCTCAGTGATTTGATGTTGATACTATAGTGTTGGGCCCAACCAAGTCTGAATTGATATGTTCAATTAGTAGTCTCATGATGTCATCACAATTCGGGAAATAACAAAATAGAATCGTGGACAATAAGATTGATTCTAATTCATGTCTCGTGTCCATATTATATCAGGAAGAACGAAGGGATAGTTGATCACTTATCTTTGGACCAATGTCTAATCAGAGTTTGGCAGTGTCTTTAGAAAACACTATTTACTAGTTATTCGAAGTTGTACATGTAATTGTAGTTAACGAATGATCCAAGTGGGAGACTGTTGGATTAAGGTGTCTAAGGTCCTAACTAAATTGATATAATATTGATGATTAAAAGTAAAGTCATTTTTGGTTTCCCTCAAAACTAAGAAATTACTTGGATTAACCATAGGAGATAGATAATTGATTTATCAACATATTGTATGATTAATATGTTACTTAGAAATAGTAACCATTAATTAAGAATCAATCAGAATTAATTTTGAATTAATTCTAGGTTAATTATAACTAATTAAATGTACAAGGGCTGAGCTACAACTGTTCAATAGTCGAACAATAAATCGGATCTAGAACCTCCCTTATTATGGACGGTTTTAAGGCTCTAAGATAGAGCTTTTGGAAGCCTCCAAATGATAAAAGGAAACTGCATAATTACTTATTTTAAATATTATTATTTTATGTTCAAATCAAGTGTTTCTGGGATTATCAGACGACTATATAAAGGGGTATAGCCCTTGTATTTTTGACCTAACAGAGAATTCCTAAAATTCTCTATCATCTCCCCTCTCTCCTTCAATCCTAGGGTTTCTTTAGTTTTCTGTGTGATGCATTAGAGGCTACCATACTTTTGCAACTAATTTTTTGTAACACCCAATTTTTCAAATAATTTTTCACATTTTAAAACCACACCTTCATTCATAATTGTTATAAAAATATCATTGTATCACATAATTAATTCATAACATCGCATCCCAAGATCATAATATGTAAAAGCTCCTCAAGTGTGTACTGATCAAGCTGGCGCCTTCCCACGATCCTCACTGGTACCTAAAACACATAACATAACATTGTATGCATAAATGCTTAGTGAGTTCCCCAAAATACCATGCACAACATATATTAGCCACTCGAGGCTATAACTCTGTTTGACCCCCTGGTCAATGTGTCTCAGTAGGACCCTCCAGTTCCATAACTCTGTGGGCCCTCTGGCCCTAACTTTGTGGACTTTCCGGTCCTAACTCTATAAACTCTGTAACATACATAGCATAAATCACATAGAAATCACATCATTCAAAAGCATACAAAATAATCTGTCATATAACTCTAATTACCACTCTAGGTAAAGTATAGTGAGAAGACTCACCTCGGGTAACTCAGTAATCTCGAACTCTGTAAAATCTGGCCTAGCCTCCGCCTAATCATATAAAATCAACACTCTAAATCAATACATCTCTCAAGGCTAGACTTTCCCTCTCTTAGTACTCTCAGAAGGGAAAAAGACCATTTTACCCCTCTCATGGCTCAAAGACCCTAAAGTTGACCAAACCCTAAAAGTCAACAAAAGTTAACTCTCCGGGTTACGCTGCGCATACCAAACATTTACGCTGGGCGTACCCGACGTCCTCACAGAAACAGGGTGCGCAACCCCTTACGATGCGCGTACTGGGATTACGCCCCGCGTAACTCCCAGTTTCAGACTCTTGGCTCTTGAGGTCTTAAATAGTTAAGACCCATGTCCAAATTCTAGATCTGACCATTTCTAAGCCTCTTAATCCATAAAGTTGGTGACTTTAAGCCTTTGCATGGCTGGACAAGTCACTAACACCCATAACATTCCATTTCCCAACTCTAGAAAGCTCATAACTCAAGCATGATCTCATTACAACAACCAAGATGGAAACTTTATGGATCTATAACACAAATACCACTGAAATGGGATAGATCTAGGTCCATGGAGTACATTACACTCATAAAGTCTCCACCTTTAGGACTTTTAATCCTAGAAATGGTCCATGCAACATCAAACCAAATAAAGAGGAAAGTTTTGAACTTTATACCTCTAGATGAAGCTCCTTTCTCTGAAGATCTCAGATCCAAACTTGCACTTCAAGCCCTAGCCTCCACAAGCTCTTGTCCTTCTTCTTCACTAACACACCAAGAACTTTTAGCTCCAAAACACACACACTCAAGCTAAGGACAATGGAAGGCTCTCTCTTAGGGTTTCACTCTTTGATATGGAGGCTGAGAAATGAGCCTTAGCATCCTTTAAATAGTGCACAAGCCATTTAGGGTTTGCATTTGGACCCGTTACGCCCAATGTAAGAGTCTGCGTCCAAATTAAGCGCATGAGTACGCGCAGCGTACTCCCCAGTACGCCCAGCGTACTCATTTGCTACAAGAACTCTCTTAAGGGACCAATCTTGACAACTTGACAAAATGGAAGGGTTAAATAGCTTTACCTGGATTTCGGGATGTTACAATTCTCCCGCACTAGAACCAGACTTCGCCCTCGAAGTCTCATGCCAAAAACAACTCCAGATGTTGCTCCCGCATCTGTGACTCTGTCTCCCAAGTTAGCTCGGACCCCTTCCGATGTTGCCACTGGACCTAAGCCAGAGGCACCTCCTTGTTCCTCAGAACCTTGACCTTCCGGTCCAAGATCACGATCAGTTTCTCAACATAATTCAGCCCTGCGTCCACCTGGATATCCTCCAACGACACCACTGCCGACTCGTCAGCTATACACTTACTCAGCTAAGACATGTGGAATGTATCATGAATCTGGCTCAACTCCGCAAGTAGCTCCAATCGATATGCTACCCTGCCCACCCTCGCGATCACTTTGAACGGTCCAATGTATCAGGGCCCCAACTTGCCCCTTTTCCTAAATTTGATCACCCCTTTCCAAGGAGACACTTTCAGGAGTACAAAATCTTCAACCTAAAACTCGAGCTCGAATCGACGCCTATCCACGCAACTCTTCTGGCGACTCTGGGTCGTCAGCAACCTCTGTCTAACCTGTTGTATCTGCTTTGTCGTCTGAAGCACTATCGCAGTGCTTCCCATCACTCGCTGCCCTACCTCTCCTCAACAGATGGGAGTCTGACACCTCCCATACAACAACTCAAAGGGAGGCATACCAATGCTCGAATGGTGGTTGTTGTTATAGGAAAACTCAGCCAAAAGAAGATACGTGTCCCAACTCCCTCCGAAGTCCAACACACATGCCCGAAGCATGTCCTCGAGCGTCTGAATCATCCGCTCACTCTGTCCGTCTGTCTGTGGGTGGTAAGCGCTACTGAAATGCAGCCTAGTACCCAAATCCTCATGGAACTTCCTCTAGAACCTGGAAGTGAAACGCACATCTCGATCTGACACAATCGAGATTGGTACACCATGCCATGATACCACCTCTCTCACATACACCTCTGTCAGCCTCTCTGTAGAAGAGCTCTCACTGATAGCAAGAAAATGAGTGCACTTTGTCAACCGGTCGACGATCACCCAAATTGCATCGACGCCTCTCACAGTCCTCGGCAATTTGGTGATAAAATCCATGGAAATCTGTTCCCACTTCCACTGGGGAACCTTAAGCGGCTGCAACTTTCCATGTGGACACTGGTGCTCGACCTTAACCCTGCGACAGGTCAAGCACCTCTCTACAAACCATGTCGCATCCCTCTTCATATAGGGCCACCAATAGTCTCTTTTCAGGTCCAAATACATCTTAGTGACCCCGGGATGGATTGAAAACCTCGACCTGTGCGCCTCCTCCATCAAAATGGCACGTGCCCCGCCCTCAAATGGCACCCAAATCCGACCCTAAAAAGTCATAAGCCCCCGGCTATCGGCAATGAACTCAGATATCTGTCCGATCAACCGCTCTCGCTTGCGGTTCTCCGGTCTCATGGCCTCTACCTGGGCCTCCCGAATGGTGTCCAATACCGGAGTCATCACAGTCAACCTCAGAAAAACATCTCGCAAAGGAGCACTCTCTGCCATGTGACTCAAGGCATCGTCTACCACGTTAGCCTTGCCTGGGTGGTACAGGATCTCACACTCATAATCCTTTACCATATCCAACCATCTCCTCTGACGCATGTTCAGGTTGGGCTGATCCATCAAATACTTCAAACTTTTGTGGTCCGTGTATATGGTACACCGAACCCCATACAAATAGTGATGCCAGATCTTGAGGGCGAACACCACATCCCCCAACTCCAGATCGTGAGTAGGATACCTCATCTCATGAGGCTTCAGCTGCCTCGATGCGTATGCTATCACATGCCCTCTCTGCATCAGCACCGGACCCAGTCCCAATATCGACGCGTCACTATATACCACAAAGTCCTCCATTCACTCCGGAAGGGCCAACATTGGGGCTTCACACAATCTCTGGCGAAGTGTCTCGAATGAGGCCTGCTGCTCCGGGCCCCAACTGAAAGTCACGCCCTTCCGGGTCAGTCTGGTGAGAGGAACAACAATCCTGGAGAAATCCTGGATGAATCTCCGATAATAACCAGCCAAACCTAGGAAACTCCTGATCTCCGAAGGGGATCTCGGCACCTCCCAACTCATCATAGCCTCAATCCTGGCTGGATCGACCAATATCCCATTCTAGTTGACGAGGTGTCCTAGAAACTGGACCTCTTGTAACCAGAAATCGCACTTGGAGAATTTGGCGTAAAGCCTCTCCGATCTCAGAACTCCGAGGATCTCCCTCAAATGCTCCTCATGCTGCTCTCTGGATCTCGAATACACCAATATATCATCAATGAACACGATCACCGAACGATCCAACATCGGCCTGCACACCCTGTTCATGAGATCCATGAACGCCGCCGGTGCATTGGTGAGCCCGAAAGGCATCACCACGAACTTGTAATGCCCGTAACGAGTCCTGAACACTGTCTTCTGGATATCCTCATCACGCACCCTCATCTGATGATATCCAGACCTCAAATCAATCTTGGAGAACCAAGACGCTCCCTGCAACTGATCAAACAAATCGTCGATCCTCGGTAAGGGGTAACGGTTCTTGACCGTCAGCTTGTTGAACTCCTGGTAATCAATGCACATCCGGTGTGAACCATCCTTTTTCTTGAAAAAAAGGATCGGCGCTCCCCACGGCGAGCTACTCGCCCGAATAAACCCCTTTCCCAGCAGCTCCTAAAGCTGCGAGGATAACTCCTGCATCTCTGGAGGTGCAAGGCGATAGGGCACCTTGGCGATAGGCGCTGTCCCCGGAACCAAATCGATACGGAACTCCACCTGCCTCTCGGGAGGCACACCCGAAAAATCCTTGGGGAAAACATCCGGGGACTCACGCACTATCGGGACCTCATCGACCGACCTCGGTCTCTCTGCACCTACCCTCGTATCCACCACATAAGCCACAAATCCACTACAGCCCTGCTGTAGACTCTGCCTCGCTCTCGCGACTGAACAAAATGCCAACCCAGAACGGGTACCCTCGCCATAAACCTTAAGAACTCCCCCACTAGGGTCTCGTATGGTCACCAGCTGTCGCTCGCAGTCGATAACCACCCCAAATCTACTCAACCAGTCCATGCCCACGATGACATAGACATCTCTCATAGCAATCGGGACCAAATCAATCAGAAACTCAATGCCGAAGATCTCGAGTACACATCCTCGAATCACATCAGTGGCATACACTGCTCTCTCGTCAGCTATGGAAACTCGCAAAGGTCGACTCAACACCTCTCGACAAATACTGATGTGCTGACTAAAGGCTAACGACACAAAAGACCGACTTGCACCCGAGTCAAATAACACCAAAGCAGGTACAGAACACACATAAAATGTACCTACGCATAAAACAATATAAGCATAACACCACAGACTCAAAATAAACAGATGAAAGAATACATACCAGCCATGACATCTGGCGTTGCGCGGACTTCCTCCGTTGTCAACTAGAAGGCTCTCCCACGAGCCTTTGGCGCCTTGGTCTTCACCGGCCGTCTCTCCGTAGCTCGAACAGCAGCAGGGACAGATCCCTGAGAAGCTCCCTGAGCTGGCCCTCGTAACTGCGGACACTCGGCCTTCCGGTGTCCGGTGTGGGTGCAGTGAAAACAAACTGCAAACCCCTTGGGGCAATCCTTGGCCATGTGCCCCTCCTTGCTACACTTGTAGTAAGACCCTGTTCTGCACACCCCTTCATGAATCTTGCCGCACTAGCCACAAGTGCGGCCCTTCTGGTTCCCTGATCTCGAATCGGCGGGCTTAGCCCGCTTGGCAGCCGGCTGGGACTGTGCCGGTTACCGATCCCTGTCCTAAGACTCTGGCTCCTCCCTGGCCTGAGTCTCGAGCTCAATCTCCCTCTTCCAGGCATTTGCTTGAAGCTCAGCAAATGTCCGGTACGTCGATTTCACCACAAACTCTCGTATATCCCTCCTCAGAATACTCAGATACCGACTCATACGTGCCTGCTCAGTAGACACATGCTCAGGGCAGAACATCGCCCTCTCATGGAACATCCTGGTGATCACAGTAACAGACTCAGTACCCTGCTTGAGGGTCAAGAACTCCTGGGCTAAATGCTCCCTTTCCGTCGGGGGAACGTACTCATCACGAAACATAGCGGTGAACCTCTCCCAGGTCACCGCAGCAAGCTCTGCAAAAGAATAGTGCGCTGTCACAAATTTCCACCAGTCCTTCGCCCCCAAGCGAAGCTGGTTCAGCACGAACCGAACTCTCAGATGCTCTAGACATGAACACGTGTTGAAGCAACCCTTAATGTCAGAGATCCAACTCATTGCGGCTATCAGATCCTGAGTCCCATCAAACTCTGGTGGCTTCGTGTTGCTGAACTCCCGGTACAACAACGTGTCGCCCCCCCTGCGGCCTGGCAGCAGCAACGGCTGCAGCTATAGCAGCATCAGTAAGAGCAGCATACCGCTCATCAAAAGTCTTAATCAATGTGGTCTTGATAGACCCGAACATCTCTGGAATCTCAGCGCGGATGGCAGCAGCCACCTTATCATGAATCATCTGGCGGAGGTCCTCATCGCTCACACCCCTTGCTAGTCCCTGGCCCGTGGCGTGTCCCAACCATGATGTCTCTCTGAAATACAACACAAGATATTAGAGACTCACTCGAGTGTACACACACTCAATATCCTAATCCTACTTGATCCCTAGTACTATAAGGATTCTTACTTGGGCTGCGCACTGATCTGGTGCCTTCGGTAGTACGGGCCCAATACTACCGTCCATACCACATCAATATTCACCCCAAGTCCTCCTCCTAGGATCCCAAATCCCAAGTACTCTACTCTCTCTCTATACATAGGCTACTCTCTAGCAAATCTCTCATAAGCTCCTCGCTGCTATCTATTCACTCTCAAGCATCTCCTAGTAGCAAAATCCCTAGACTAAGGCATCACAAATCAGGCCACTCTAGTCCTAAGAAGAATACCTAGCCTACTCTAGCATGCATTTCATATCATAACATATCTCATAACTCATAATGTAAGGGTATTATGGGAAATCACCGTTTGGGCGCTACCTGATCATACACATTGCTCTGCTCTGCTCTTTCAAAAACATTTTAATCTTGAGAAACATTTTGTGAATTTTATTTTGAAAATCTCTCAAATCCTCAGTTTGAGTTCAGATACGCCCGAAGGTACACCCGAATCCCTCAAACCAAGGCTCTGATACCAACTTATAACACTCAAATTTTCAAATAATTTTTCACATTTTAAAACCACACTTTCATTCACAATTGTTATAAAAATATCATTGTATCAAATAATTAATTCATAACATCACATCCCAAGATCATAATATGTAAAAGCTCCTCAAGTGTGTACTGATCAAGCTGGCGCCTTCCCGCGATCCTCACTGGTACCTAAAACACATAACATAACACTATATGCATAAATGCTTAGTGAGTTCCCCAAAATACCACGCACAACATATATTAGCCACTCGAGGCTATAACTCTGTTTGACCCTCTGGTCAATGTGTCTCAGTGGGACCCTCCAGTCCCATAACTCTGTGGGCCCTCTAGCCCTAACTTTGTGGACCTTCCGGTCCTAACTCTATAAACTCTGTAACATACATAACATTAATCACATAGAAATCACATCATGAAAAAGCATACAAAATACCCTGTCACATAACTCTAATTACCACTCTATGTAAAGTATAGTGAGAAGACTCACCTCGGGTAACTCGGTAATCTCAAACTCTGTAAAATCTTGTCTAGCCTCCACCTAATCATATGAAATTACCACTCTAAATCAATACATCTCTCAAGGCTAGACTTTCCCTCTCTTAGTACTCTCAAAAGGGTAAAAGACCATTTTACCCCTCTCATGGCTCAAAGACCCTAAAGTTGACCAAACCCTAAAAGTCAACAAAAGTCAACTCTCTGGGTTACACTGTGCGTACAAAACATGTAGGTTGGGCGTACCTGACGTCCTCACAGAAACGGGGTGCACGACCCCTTACGCCGCGCGTACTAGGATTACGCCCCGCGTAACTAACGTTTCAGACTCTTGGCTCTTGAGGTCTTAAATAGTTAAGACCCACATCCAACTTCTAGATCTGACCATTTCTAAGCCTCTTAATCCATAAAGTTGGTGACTTTAAGCCTTTGCATGGCTAGACAAGTCACTAACATCCATAACATTCCATTTCCCAACTCTAGAAAGCTCATAACTCAAGCATGACCTCATTACAACGACAAAGATGGAAACTTTATAGATCTATAACACAAATACCACTGAAATGGGACATATCTAGGTCCATGGAGTACATTACACTCATAAAGTCTCCACCTTTGGGACTTTTAACCCTAGAAATGGTCCATGCAACATCAAACCAAATAAAGAGGAAAGTTTTGAACTTTATACCTCTAGATGAAGCTCCTTTCTCTAAAGATCTCAAATCCAAACTTGCACTTCAAGCCCTAGCCTCTGCAAGCTCTTCTCCTTCTTTTTCACTAAGACACCAAGAACTTTTAGCTCCAAAACACACACACTCAAGCTAAGGACGATGGAAGGCTCTCTCTTAGGGTTTCACTCTCTGATATGGAGGCTGAGAGATGAGCCTTAACTTCCTTTAAATAGTGCACAAGCCAAACATTTAGGGTTTGCATCTGGACCCGTTACGCACAGCGTAACCCTGGGTACGCCCAGTGTACCCAGGCGAGTCCGCATCCAAATTAAGTGCATGAGTACGCGCAGCGTACTCCCCAGTACGCCCAACGTACTGGTTTGCTACAAGAACTCTCTCAAGGGACCAATCTTGACAACTTGACAAAATGGAAGGGTTAAATATCTTTACCTGGATTTCGGGATGTTACGTTTTTAAAGGAGACTACAAAGGTTTTTATTAGCTTGTTTTGAATCAAGCAAAGTTATGTGGTGCTACTCATATTTCGATTATGATAGAGTTTTCTAGTTTTTTGTTTCATAAGTATGTTGAAGTTAAATGAGAAAAGACATTTATCCATTTAGATTACATATACCCTTAAGAATTAAATGGAGTTCCGCATGTATAACATAATTTTAACCAAAAACCCCAAATATTTAGCTGAAGATAATTTCCTAATGGTTAGAGTTCCTTATCACCTTTTTCTTCCTAAGATGTTAGAAATAACAAAGATAGGCTTGAACATAAAATTTAACAATACTATTATCTATCTAGTATCTTTTGTTGGAATAGTGTCTAAGGCTGCAACTATATAAAGTAAGTATTTGACCCGATTGAGCATGGTCCTTTTGGGTTGCCTTCACCATAGCAACTTGACAGGATGATTTATAATGAGAGAAGGAATATTATTAATATATTATAAGAATAATATAAGGAATAATAATATTGTTATTTGATTAATATAAGTCATAAATTAATTTGGAATTAATTTGGTGACTTAAAGAGATTAATTAAATAAAGGGATATAAACTGTCAACTGTTTGATAGTTTGACTTTGGGCTATAAATCCTTTAAGGATAAGGGGTGGACGAATTCTAGGGCTTTGGATAGGCTTAGATTTCGTCCAAGGCTTATCATGGAAAGGATTTGGATTGCTTAGGGCTTAAGTTATCCAATTAGGGTTTAAGGGTGAAACCCTAGGAGCCGTACTACTATAAATAGACCCTATGGGGCGAAGGAATTCAACACACTTGTCTCTAAAGAAACCCTGGCCGAATTCTTCCTCCCCACTCCTCTCTCCTAAATCATCTTCTTGCTAGTTGGTGTTTGTAAGCCATTAGAGGAGTGACAATTGTGACTCTAAAGCCTCAAGGACAACAAGATCAAGCAAGTGATTCAAGGTACACTTCTAATATTTGATTTCATATTGTTCTTATTGTATATTAGTCATTAGAAGTCTTGGATTCAATGTATGATCAATTAGAGAAACCTAGATCCAAGCATTAGGGTTGCATGTGCACATAGGGATGTTCATATGGCTAAAACCCATCAGTGGTATCAGAGCCTAGATTGGTTTCTATTGAATTCATACTTTGATTGCTTGTTTGTTGCTGAAAAAATCGTTTTTTTGTCCTCTAGCTGATGAACTCGGTGACTCCCATGGTGGTACTCGGCGAGTAGGCTCAACTCGGCGAGTCCATCTGGGTACTCGGCGAGTTCGAGCGTCAGAAGGAGGAAACTTCGGGATTTCTTGTTGTTTATCTTTGAGATACTTGCCTTAATCATATTAGATCAATATAAATCTGATTTTATGATATATATGAGTATATTCTTGACCTAATTGAAGATATTTATCAATTAATTAAATATTTGTTTCCTTATGTGATAATTGATTAATTAATTTAATTAAATTGGTAAATTGTTTTGCAAGAAATCATTAAATAAATCAAATATGGATAATTATGGAAATAATTGTTAATTAAGATTATTTGTTATTTGATCCTCTATGTTTTAAAAGTTTAAAACTTGCCCTCAAGTTTTGAAATTTATGTTTTGTGATTAAAAGTTTAATTTAGACAATTTAAATTTCAAACCCTAGAATTTTACAAGTTTAAAACCCAACCTATACTAATATAATATTACAAGATTTATATATATATATATATATATATATATATATATATATATATATATATATATGTATGTATGTATGTATAATTAAAATGCTAGTCTTACCGTTACTAGGCCACATTCACGAAGCCGGTCTATAAGGTGGGTATAAGGTTGCTGCCTATAAAATGACGCTTAATGGGTGTACACTCACACCCACCGCTTGCTTGATCGGTGGAGGGTTGTTAGCCGAACGGGTAGGATAGGGCAACCTCATCTCTTCATTAAAAGTATAATATGAAATACGAAGTAACTACATGTTTTTCAAAAATTTCCCAATCTTAGTTACTTTAGGAAAAGTGCATTGATGCAATCCCATGAAATTACACTTTGCACCCTTGCTAAGAAGTTAGTGGAGCGCGTGTGGTTTACCGGCACGCTAATTGGTTCTAAGCAAAGGTGGCAAAGGGTGATTCATTGTTTATCATAGTTCGATGGAGCGTGTGTGATTTACCGGCACATCGAATAGGTGATCGTTACAATGAAGGCACCATGTAAATTTGCATGGTAATTCACACCCACTTTGTGATCCTCGGTATCCCAGTTACAAACAAGAGGGGCATATCGAGATTTAAACATGACATTCAAAAGTTTCAATGAATCTCATCTAAACCTAGGAATTCTCAATACATTTAGAACTTATAGTTATGTTTTGTGCTGGAGAATTAGTGAATCGTCATTCACTTACCTTCAAATTGTTTGCATGTTAGATTACGACATCCCTTTTCTAATATGTAAATATTGTTGTTGGATCCTAGCCCTAATTTTCTTATTGGGTGATAATTAGGGATTCATATTCTAATCTATCTTTGTCCTTTCTATTTGTAGATGTCGAACGCAAACAACGTTGCTGCTAGTTCATTCACATTGATGAGCCTTTGTCAAAAGGTCACTTTCGATGGGACGAACTTTAGCAAATGGATAAGATACATTCGCACAATTGCTCGCTATGAGGACAAGGAGTATGTCCTCGATGAGAAGCTCTAGAAAATCAACCCTAAAATCGCTACTCCGGCTGAAATGACCACTTTTGAAACTCACGAGCGTGATGCAACGAAGGTACATTGCATCATGATGGCCACCATGAATGTCGAATTCCAAAAGTCCTATGAGGACATGTATCCGTATGAAATGCACCAAGACTTATTGGAGAGATACCACCAAAACACGAGGCAGGAGCGTTACGAGATTTTCACTAACATGATTTCCGCTAAAATGGGTCATGGAGAATCTATTACTGTGCACCTGCAAAAGATGCAAAGGTATGTCGATCGTCTTCGCAAGTTGAATGTTGACTTTGGGGAAGACTTGGCGATCAACATGGTGCTTCACTCTTTGCCTCCATGTTACGATCAATTTAGGATAACCTACCACATGAACAAGGAAGAGGTCACCCTAAGCAAGCTCCAAGGTCTCCTAAGGGTTACTGAAAGCAACCTAAAGGACAAGTCTGTTGCACCCACTCCCAATCCACCCGCTGCTCCTGTTTTGGCCATTGGGCAAGGAAGAGGTAAGAAGAGGAAGGCTCCGTCTAAGGGCCACCGCAAGGGAAAGTCCCGAGATGGTTCCTCTTCTAGTGGGACCAAAGTTGATCCTGCTAAACCCTGTCCTAACCCTAAGGAGGCAGAGTGCCATCATTGCCATAGAATAGGGCATTGGAAGAGAAGCTACCTAGACTACCTGCAAGCCATAAGGGAAGGAAAGATCAAGCCATCTTTCGCAGATATTTACACGATTAAATCTAACGATTCATCTCATGCTATTTCTTGGGTCCTTGATACCGGTTGTGGTTACCATATTTGTTCGGAATTGCAGGGACTAAGAAGAAATAGGGATGTGGAGCATGGAAGAATAAATCTAATCATGGGGAACAGAAGATCGTCGCCAGAAATGGCTAGAAACATCATTTGATTTCATGGTTTGTTTAAACAAGGTTTTAGATTTTCTTTTAATAATGAGAATGGTTCTATTCTTGCTTATCTAAATGGTGTCTTATATTTTGAAGCTATACCATGTAATGGAATTTATGAAACTGTTATGATTGTAGATAACTTAGGAAATGATGTTCCTTGTGGCATTGTCGTCTTGGACATGTCAACAAGAAGCGCATAGCCCAACTCCAAAAGGATGGAGTGTTGGAGTCATTCGACCTTTAGGAAGATGACACATGCGAGTCTTGTTTGCTTGGAAAGATGACTAAGTCACCCTTCACAAGTACGTGTGAAAGGGGTGAAGGTCTATTGGACCTAATACATACCGATGTATGTGGACCGTTTAGATCAACCACGAACGATGGGAACCACTTCTATGTGACTTTTACCGATGACTATAGTAGATATGGGTATATCTACTTAATCAAGCAAAAGTCAGAAACATTTGAAAAGTTCAAAGAGTTCAAGAATGAAGTGGAGAATCAATTGGGCAGGAAAATCAAGATGCTTCGATCCGATCGAGGAGGAGAGTACCTAAGTCTTGAATTCCACGATTATCTCAAGGAGTGTGGAATAGTTTCACAATTGACGCCACCTAGGACACCGCAGTTAAATGGTGTGGCAGAAAGGCGTAATCGAACCTTGTTAGACATGGTTCGCTCTATGATGAGGCGTGCTTCACTACCTATCTCTTTTTGGGGGTATGACTTAGAGACTGCCGCCCATATCCTTAACCGAGTCCCTACTAAGAAGGTTGCCAAAACACCTCACGAGATGTGGACAGGGAAAGCTCCCTCATTGGTACATCTCAAGGTTTGGGGTTGCGAGGCTTTCGTAAGACGAGATACTCACGACAAGCTCGAACCTCGTAGTGAGCGATGTACTTTCATCGGCTATCCGATGAAATCCTTTGGATATCTCTTCTATAGACCGAAGGACAATGTTGTCTTTGTTGCGAGGAGAGGAGTTTTCCGAGAGCGAGAACTCATAAGCCAAGGAGACGGTGGGAGGCAAATCGAGCTTGAAGAGATTCAAGAATCGATAGATGAAGGAACCTCTACCGCTGGCACTCAAACCAAGGAGGAAACTCCAGTTGAACCGATTGACGAGTCCTTACCTCTTAGACGTTCCGAAAGAGTTAGAGTTCAACCCCAGTTTTATGGTTTTCATATTACTACCGAAGGGGACACGTATATTAGTGATGGTACACTAATAAATCTTGATGAACCTAATAGCTATAAGGAAGCCATGGCAGGCCCGGAGTCTGTAAAATGGAAAGAGGTGATGGACAGCGAGATCCAGTCCATGTATGACAACCAAGTTTGGATTTTGGTTGATAATGTGCCCGGACGTAAGACCGTTGGGTGCAAATGGATCTTCAAGAAGAAGACCGACGTGGATGGAAACGTACACACATATAAAGCGCGATTGGTTGCGAAGGGCTTTACTCGAACTCCCAGAGTTGACTATGATGAGACCTTCTCACCAGTTACAAAGATAAAATCTATTAGAGTGATGCTAGCTATTGCCGCATTTCATGATTATGGGATTTGGCAAATGGATGTCAAAACCTCTTTCCTTAATGGGAAGTTGGCCGAGGATGTTTACATGGCTCAGCCAGAGGGTTTTGTCGATCCGAAGCATTCGAATAGATTGTGTAAGCTTGAGAAGTCCATTTATGGACTTAAGCAAGCGTCTCGCGGATGGAATCTTTGCTTTGATGAGAAAGTTAAAGAGTTTGGATTTGTACGAAGCGAAGTTGAATCGTGTGTATATGTCAAAGCCAGTGGGAGTATAGTAAGCTTTCTCGTTTTGTATGTCGACGACATATTGCTCATAGGAAACGGCGTCCCGACTCTGCAGGAAGTTAAGTCCTGGCTCGGGAAGTGCTTCGCTATGAAGGACCTCGGAGAGGCTTCCTATATTCTGGGAATAAGGATAGTAAGAGATCGAAGTAAGAGACTAATAGGACTTAGTCAGAACACTTATTTAGATAAGGTACTAAGACTTTTTAGTATGGAAAACTCGAAGAAGGGAGAATTACCGATACAAAGTAATGCCAAGTTGAGTAAGACTCAAAGTCCGAGTACCGAAGCTGAAATAGCATAAATGAGCCGAGTACCATATGCTTCCGCAGTTGGCTCAATCATGTATGCTATGACTTGTACTCGCCCTGATGTAGCCTTTGCTTTCAGCATGGTTAGCAGATATCAAGGGAACCCTGGCAGAGCCCATTGGATTGTGGTTAAGAATATCCTTAAGTACCTTCGGAGGACGAAGGAATGGTTCTTAGTCCTCGGAGGGAGTGATGACTTGAAGGTGCGAGGGTATAGTGATGCCAGCTTTCAGACCGACAGGGACAACTACCGTTCGCAGTCGGGCTGGGTCTTTACCCTGAATGGAGGAGCAGTGACTTGGAAAAGTTCCAAGCAGGAAACCGTAGCTGATTCAACGTGCGAATCAGAGTACATTGCAGCGAGCGAAGCGTCAAAGGAGGCAATATGGTTGTACCTGCCATAAAGGAGCCCATGGAGATTTTCTGTGATAATGAAGGAGCGGTTGCCTTGACCAAGGAACCGAGGGATCATGGTAGATCTCGGCATATCGACAGAAAATATCACTTTATTAGACATCGTGTAGAAGAAGGACAACTCGTAGTGAAGAGGATATCATCAGAAGATAACCCAACAGATCCGCTTATGAAGGGACTGAGTAGGGTTAAGCACTTGCAGCATGCTAGGAGTATTGGGCTGAAGGATGATATTAGTATAGATTAGATATTAGTAGTAGAAACGTGTAATAGATAAATGTAATTGATATTTGATGATTAAATAAAAGAGTATTATTTATGAGTAATGTTACTGTCTTATGTTAATTGTTTAACTATTATTTCATTTTGCATGTTTTGACTTCCAGAATAATTGAATTTATTAAGAATAATCGAATGGTTCAAATTGTCCACAATCGTTCATATGTTGGAAGTAGATATGAATGAAGATTGTCATGAATTGGTGTGTAGATTGTCTAAATGGTATTAGACATAGCAAAAGTTTGCTGCAACATTCATGAGTGCTTATGAACTAGTTTTGAGCATTGGAACAAACCCGCGCTTGCTGGAATCACCTTATGGAATGTGATAAAAAGGGTGATTGCAAGATGATAATATCATATGGTCTTAAAACCAAGATATATGGTTTGTTATTTGTTAATTGGTTGTACATTGATAATGTGAAAACCGCATCAGTAACTTGATGCTATAAAACGCATTGTTGTGTACAGTTGATTAATGAATAAGTAAATGCATATAAGTCGAAGTTTATCTGTTACTTTTATCTTAAGAAGGTAAAAGCGATATCTCGGCCGCTTGATGATTTGATTTGACTTATGTGTCGGACCCGGTCAGAACTAAATTGATGTGTTCGACTAAGTTCTATGTTAAATAAATTAGAGATCGAGAAACCAAATGCTAGACAAATTGTTCCATAAGAATTGTCAGCATGATATCTAAACAGAGGACTGTACGATCCCTTATCTGAAGGACAAGATTGATTAGATCAGAGTTTGACAGCATCTTTGAGAGCTACGATTGCTAATCGGAATATACTTGTATATAGTTACTAGACTTATCCAAGTGGGAGACTGTTGGAATAGTGTCTAAGGCTGCAACTATATAAGGCAAGTATTTGACCCGGTTGAGCATGGTCATTTTGGGTTGCCTTCACCATAGCAACTTGATAGGATGATTTATAATGAGAGAAGGAATATTATTAATATATTATAAGAATAATATAAGGAATAATAATATTGTTATTTGATTAATATAAGTCATAAATTAATTTGGAATTAATTTGGTGACTTAAAGAGATTAATTAAATAAAGGGGTATAAACTGTCAATTGTCTGATAGTTTGACTTTGGGCTATAAATCCTTTAAGGATAAGGGGTGGACGAATTCTAGGGCTTTGGATAGGCTTAGATTTCGTCCAAGGCTTATCATGGAAAGGATTTGGATTGCTTAGGGCTTAAGTTATCCAATTAGGGTTTAAGGGTGAAACCCTAGGAGCCTTACTAGTATAAATAGACCCTATGGGGTGAGGAAATTCGACACACTTGTCTCTAAAGAAACCTTGGCCAAATTCTTCCTCCCCTCTCCTCTTTCCTAAATCATCTTCTTGCTAGTTGGGGTTTGTAAGCCATTAGAGGAGTGACAATTGTGACTCTAAAGCCTCAAGGACAACAAGATCAAGCAAGTGATTCAAGGTAAACTTCTAATCTTTGATTTCATATTGTTCTTATTGTATATTAGCCATTAGAAGTCTTGGATTCAATGTATGATCAATTAGAGAAACCTAGATCCAAGCATTAGGGTTGCATGTGCACATAGGGATGTTCATATGGCTAAAACCCATCATCTTTATAGCTTCATAGTCATCCTTAATAATCTATATTAATAACTTATCCTTTGCATGGCTTGCACTTGAACTTATAAGTTTGTCTATTTAAATTCTATCCATTAGAACTTAATTTCAATTAGTAAGTATACAAGCTTACTTTTATGTTTCTAACCGGTTACCTAAATTTGGGTTTAATTCATCATCTTACAAATCACTATAATAAGAATTTCATGCTTTAAATTGAAAATTTTAAGCTTGTAAACAAGGATTTAACACTCAACTTGTTATTATGTATCAAGTTTACTTCTATGTTAAAAATGGTGAAATCATTGATAAATCATTGAGGATTTAACACTCGTCTTCTCGGGCATCTATTCTCCTCAATGGCTCCGCCACGAAAGAGTTTCCTATTACCAAAGGGGTTCGGCAAGGGGATCCTCGATCTCCTTTCTTGTTTATAATTGCTATGGAAGGATTAAATGTTGCCATGCGTTCGGCCTGCGACCATTCTTTATTTCATGGGGCTGAAATGCCTAACAGAGGCCCTACGATTTCTCATTTGTTTTACGCCGATGACGCCATGTTTATTGGAGATTGGACAAACTCCAACTTCATAAACTTGGAAAGAATTTTGAGATGCTTTCATGCATCTTCGGGGCTCAAAGTTAATTTTCACAAATCCAAAGTTTAGGGCATTGGAGTGACGGAGAATGAAATTGCTAGTTGCACTAGAATTCTCGGTTGTGAGGCAGCCTCTCTTCCTTTTAAATATCTTAGAGTCCCTGTCGGAGCAAATATGTCCCAAAAAAGGAGCTGGCAACCCGTCATTGATCGTGTTCAAAATAAACTTTCTCTATGGAAAGCTAAAACTTTATCCTTTGGCGGTCGCCTAACTTTGGTTAAAGCTGTGTTAGGTAGTCTCCCTCTTTTTTATTTTTCCATTTTTAAAGCTCCGATTTCCATTATTGATAACCTCGAGAAACTGAGAAGACGGTTCTTATGGGGAGGAAGTGAAGAAAAAATAAAAATCAATTGGGTCGTTTGGAAGGTGGTGCTTGGGCCAAAATCGTTCGGTGGTCTCGGGATAGGATCCTTGGCCTCGCTTAACTGGGCCCTCCTGACAAAATGGATATGGAGGTTTAAAACGGAAAATGACTCTCTTTGGAGGCGAGTGATTGGTAGTATACATAGATGTGAAAGGAAACTTATTCACTCTTGGGCTAAAAAATCTCTCCCGGGCACTTGGAGTAGTATTGTCAATGTCTTCTCTACACTTGACAATATTGATATTGATGTTTTAGATATTTTTGAATTTTAGGTAGGGGACGGGAAGAAAATTTTGTTTTGGCTAGATGATTGGCTAAAGAACGGGACTTTGGCAGTGAAATTCCCTTCTTTATATGCGTTAGACAAGAGGAAAAGTTGTCTTTTAGGTGACAGATGGGTGAATGGCATTTTGTCGTGGGCTTGGAAGCGGAAACCCAACAATTCTCAGGAGCTGTTGAAATTGAAATCTATTTTGGATGTTACAAGGATGGTTGTTAGATCCAATGGGCCCGACACTTGGAGATCAAGGTTAACTGATGATGGTATTTTCCGTGTTTGCGATCTTAGGGCCCTCATTGACAGTAAATTGACTACCCCGATAAATAACCCACGGGTTGGCTTCACTTAGTTCCTATCAAGTGCATTAGCTTTGTTTGGAGGGCTTGTATGGGGTGTATTCCTACTGCAGTAGCTCTTTCCAGGAGAGGTATCAACATGTCTTCTATTTCTTGTCAAATGTGTTTTAGTGGTGTGGACACTGCGGATCATATTCTCTTGGACTGTCCGATTGCTTTTGATTCTCTAAGCTGGATTTTCAATTGGTGTGACGTTTCTATTCAAAGGTTCCTTTCGATTTTAGATTTTGTTAATTTTGCTGACTCATGGGGGAACTGTCCAAAAAAGAGGAAAATATTTATTGCTATCTGCTATGGGTTTCTATGGTGTATGTGGAAAGCAATGAGCGATGTTTGGTTTAACAAAATCCAAGTGAACTCTTCAAAGTTGGCGGAAAATGTGATTTATATGGTTTTTAGTTGGCTGAAATATAGAGGTAATTTTGGAAATTATAGATGTGATTGTTAGGTTTGTTCCCCTTTTGACATTTTGTAAGTTTTGTTTTTGTTTTTTATTTTGTGTCCGGTCTTTTCCCTTTAGACCGTGCTTTTAATAAATTCAGCCGGTTCCAAAAAAATAAGTTTATGTCTGACGGTTTTCCTATAAGGGAAAAAAAAAGATTATTTTTATTTTTTTAATTTCTTTAAATGATAGTTCAATTAATATACGAATGAAAACAACACCACATGAAACACAAACTCAAAAAACTTGTTGCTTACCAGTTCTATGTGTGCCATCTATACTCCCCAAATGTGGTTTCCCAAAAAGCCATAGATCTGTTGTTGCTTACTGTATGTGTATATGATAAGATTGGAGATCTTTTCAAGATATACTCTTCAAAGTTTGTCAATGGTCATCTAGTGCCGGCCTAGTAGAATGTTGATCGGATGATTATACATAGTTAACATTTAGAGGTTTTAAAGTTATGACGTAACTAATTTGAGTATTAGTAACTTAGGCATGTATATGTTCTTATCAATGTCCCAAATGCACATTGATTGTTAGAAGAGTTGTGCTGAGAGCTTGAGTATTATCATATACGATAGTTTTGAATTATTCCAATAGATTAAAACCATATATATTTCAACACTTTTCAACACAATATCACACAACGGATAGATATCAATAGATTAACAGCACAAGGCATGCATCCATCATTATTAGACTTTACAAAGCTAGTGGATTGAGGGTATTGGTGCGCCCCAGCAATCTACGTTAACACTTAATCGATCATATACTAATATTCACGAGGATTTTTTTTTTTTTTTTCGTAGAATGTACTTAAAATAAATATTTTCAAAGATGATTAACTTATTAAGTTCTAAACAAAGTTAATTTCCGGTATCCATGTCTTACTTTTTTTGTATTTATAACATGATAATAAATGTTTTTGTCACTTATTATGTTTGTTTGGTACAATTACTGTACATAGCCTTCCATTCGTTTCAAAATAAGAGGACCCCTTTTTACATAATAATAGAAGGTATAATCTGAGGATTGACTAGTCAAAATGACTAATATGTAAGTGCAAGAAATGAGTCATAAATATATGTACAAATATGGAAATGATATTTATTGCCCAAAAAAGACCATAATAAATAACAGTACCACCATGTTAAATAGGGTTGACACCGTCAAACTTCATCACTCCAAAAATTCGAAATTTTCGATTTCATCTAAGATAGTATTTGATTATAAGAAATCTATGATTTATTTAACTCATACTAAAAACTATAGAAAGAAATTACAAAAATCAGGGACATTTTGAAATAAGATCCTTAAAAAATGATATTTTTTTGCAAGACGTCGATCAAGACCTTTTTGTGAACTAGTCGTGTGGTTTCCATGCTCTGAAACGTATCATCGAGTAGTAGTCGTTCAATCAGTCCAACAATCAAGTTGTTATCGCCGATCTCATTTCCTTCACCTTCTCATTAATGCAACCAGTATTCACTTGCTTGGTTTGCTACTGTAAATAAATACATTCAGAAGACAATGTGTGTACAAATGTGTAACTGTGTGTGAGAGAGAGAGAAAGAAAGAAAGAGCGTGTCACGGGTTTGTCTTGAAAGGCTCTTATTTCACAGTCCCAGACCAGACACTCAGACACATATTCTCTCCTTCCTCTCTACATAATCGAGGCTGCCCCTGCCCTTCTGGCTTCATCTCTCTCTCTCTCTTTCTCTTTCTTGGAGTAATATAATAGTTGGAGGATTAGACTTAAAGATTTTTACATTCCCATATATCTCCACCAACCCCCCTCTCACCCACACACACACTCACTCTCTCTCTCTCTAGAATCCTTAAACAAGAAGTATCGAAGAAGATTTGTTGATATAAAGAGAAGAAAGAAGTGATTTTCATGGCGATGATGTTAGATAACTCATGTGATGGAGGGATGCTGTTATCTTTAGACTCCCATAAAGCGGTTCCTGCTCCTTTTCTCACTAAGACATACCAACTGGTTGATGATCCGACGACCGACCATATCGTCTCGTGGGGTGAAGATGACACCACCTTCGTCGTCTGGCGCCCACCGGAATTTGCACGTGATCTACTTCCGAACTACTTCAAACACAACAACTTTTCGTCGTTTGTGCGCCAGCTTAACACCTATGTAAGTGGAACACTTATGATAGATCAGTACTACTACTCGATTCTTTTTGTTTTGATTCTTTATTGTAAATCATGATACTTACTTTCGGTTGTTTTTTTGTGTTTCGTTTTATTAGGGTTTTAGGAAAATAGTACCGGATAGATGGGAGTTTGCGAACGAGTTCTTCAAGAAAGGAGAGAAGCATTTGCTGTGCGAGATCCACCGCCGGAAAACATCACAACCACAAGTCACACTTAACCACCACCACCACCCTCATCACTTCACCGGCCTTGGCGGTGGCGGTGGTCTACAAGGCGGCAATGGGTTCTTTGCTTACCCAACGTCTACACGGAGTATCTCCCCACCAGACTCCGATGAGCATTTATACTGTGATAACTCACCACCTCTCTCTTCCCCCACCACCACCGCCACCACCACAACAGCTGGTATGCTTGGGATCTTTCATAACGGTAACCACAGCATTAGCAGTGGTAGAGGAGGCAACTCCGTGACGGCGTTGTCGGAGGATAATGAACGGTTACGGCGAAGCAATAACATGTTGATGTCGGAGTTGGCGCATATGAGGAAGCTTTACAATGATATAATTTACTTCGTACAAAACCATGTGAAGCCGGTGGCTCCAAGTAACTCATACCCTTCATCACTTCTTGTATCTTCAAATCATTCAAACATGAATGGCCAATTACTAATGCAAAAACAACAGCAGCAAGCATCGTTTATGAATGTGGGTAATAAATCACAACCGCTTCATGCTTCGACAGTGAATAACGTTGTTGTGGATGATAGCGTTAACGTTAGTAGAACAAAGCTTTTTGGAGTTCCATTGTTGTCGAAGAAGAGATTGCATCCTGAGTATGGGAGTAATAATACAATGGTGGAGACTCATAAGCCAAGGTTGGTTCTCGAAAATGATGATTTAGGGTTAAATCTTATGCCTCCATCTCCCTGTTAACAATCTTTCTCCCTCTCAGAGAGAATTCATTATCGAGTTTAGTCGAGTATTTAATTTTTCTTACTAAACAATTTCATTTGGCACGATTTAGTTTTTTGAGATCTGTATGGGTGGGTGAGTGTGTTTTTGTGTGGACCGGATCAGATGTAAATATAAAGTTTCAGAGTCGCCATGGAAATTAATGAATGAGCTAGCTAGTATGATCACAAAACGAATCTACAAGTAACTCAATAGTACCAAGGGCCATGATTTCAACATATTATTTTCTCTTTTTGAGGTTTATCCGATAATGATCGTATTATGCAGTGGGAATGTGGGGGCAATAATTATTGGGCTCGATTATCAACCCCTTGTTCTTTATAGCATTTCTTTCTGGGAATTTTGTTTTAATATCTGAAAGTTTCAGTTCAGTCTCATTAATGCCCTAGAAATGAGATGAGAGGTGCCTTTCAGTGATGCCTTCTGTGCAGAAGGGTAGAAGGGAGAAGTTCATGAGACTTCTCATAAGACAAATGCTTGTGTTCAGTGCATTAATGGTTATTATACGTACTGTACAACCCCATGTACGTCTCCATCAAGGTCAAATTACATTTTGAACCCTGGATCATACCCATTTTTGAATTATTTCATTTTATATGCGTAGTTTTAGTATAAAAGTAGAGAGTCATGATGGTTGAATATTTGAACACTTGAATCATCATCAAATCTATTTTCAAGATTAAAATCATTTGACTTAGAGAAGTAGCATGGAGCATGATCCAGAAAAAGGGAAAGAAAAGAAAAAGGGAGTCATCATAATCATCATATCTTTGTGATTAAGGTTGATTTATGTTTAATAAACTATTGTTATCACTTATAAGTAAATTGATTTACTATTTTTTTTCCATTAGTTATTGTCATTTTATTATAATTGTTTTTGCTGAAGAGATCTATGATTCATGCCATGTGTATAAAGAAGACAAAGAGAGGAAAACAAAAACGATTTTAGAAAGAAGTAAGAGAAAAAGGCAGTTTGAGTTGTTCGATGAAAGTGAAGTATGGGAGAAAAAATAGTCTAAAATGTTGGGTTTGAAACGTTCCAATCAATCACACACTTACTTTTGTCTATCTGAAATGGATTCAAGGTTTCCGATTAATGTACGTATTGTCGTATACAATTTGTTTATAAAAACGTACATTAAATAACGATTTTTATACTGGTTTTACGTTATCGAACATTACAAAACTTCTTCCGAATATTTACATGTGTTGCTTCTTCTCCAACTTCTGACCAACAAAGATTAAGAAAGAAAAAGATCTTTTGTATATATTGTCTCTTTGGATCCCTTTTCTATTCTTTATACACCCATCGTGCAAAATCCTCGACAAGTTCATCAAAAAAGTGTCATAAACTGGGAATTCGCAAAGCCAATTTTAATGGTCTTTTAATCACATGCATATTTTATACATTACAATTAGAGTTAAGGTCCATTTCGTGCCTGGCGGGCAAAAATGTGCAAAGCAAAAGCAACTTTATTTTGCCATAAAAAACATCTTTTCAAGGTTGAATAATGTTATTCTCCATGAAAATAAAGCTTCAGCTAGCATAATTTGACTAAATAATCCCAACCATTTCCCCCTTTTCCTTAAATTGGCTCCATCTTTTATTGGGCATTTTTGTTTTCGATATAACAATTGATTTTAAAGGCGATTTTGTACAAGAATTTAAATTAAAAAGAAATCTTGAAATTGTGAGGAACAAAACAATGACAATTCTTTAAACAGATTAAGGCATTTAATATTTGGAACAAAATAAGCACATAAATAAATAAGCTTCAAATATTTCAATAATCGATATTTTCAAAATATGTATTCTTTTAATATATATATATATATATATATATATATATATATATATATATATATATATATATATATATATATATATATATATATATATATATATATATATCCCTATACTAATAAAAAAGTAGTGTTTTTGTCATGTGTCACAATATTAGACCTCTTAATTAATGTGTTGCCACTTGTCAATCTATTAGTTCTTCATTTTAAGTTTATTACACATCATCATTAATGTGATGCTATTTGTCAATGTATTTATTCTCTATTTTAAATTTGAAATTTTATATTACTGTTTCATTAATTCACAAATAAAAATATCTAATATATATTAAAAATCAATTTTACATATTTATTTGAATCAACGATTATAATTTCATATAACTAATAAAAATATCTTTTAAATTAATAATTTATTTAAAATAACTGATTAATAATTTTGAGTTTACTATAAAAGTTTGATTAATTTTATAACTGTGGTTCCCACGGATTATAAACTAATATATATATATATATATATATATATATATATATATATATATATATATATATATATATATATATATATATATATATATATATACACACACACACACACACACATAGAGAGAGAGAGAGAGAGTGAAAAGTAGGTTTATGCGAAAATATAAATATTTTGCGAAAACGCGAAAATAAATTTTATCTTATGAAAATCAAACACATATACTATAAAAAAAATAATTTATTAGAAATAAATTAAAGATAGTAAGTTTAAATGAGATGGTGTTATGGTAATATAGATTTAAAGACGGTTTTAATAAAAAAAATTTCATGTCCTTAATCATTTTTAAATTCATGTTTTCATTATAAAAATGTTAAAAATCATAATTTGCTAATATGAAATAATTTCTCAGTTATCATTGATTATCATCATGTATTTCAAAGTTTGGATGAATTATTTTCCAAAATATAATGTTGAGGTGACACAATATCATTGATTTTTCTTGTTTTCACGTTTTCGCAAATTATTTGTATTTTAGTCACGTAGAGTCTGGAGGGAATAATAGTATCCATGTTCTAAAAAAATAGCAAGTGATGATGTGTTATATTAATAGATTTATTTTAGAAAAAAAAAACCAGTAAGTCAAATTTAAAACCCACCATTTAACTTTCTCTCTCCTCTTTCCATGTAGTTGGCTAGTCTCTAATTTCGAGTCATTGGCGCAAGCGAGGGCTGGGCGACCTTGACACGTGCTAGCAAGCAGTTTGGCGTAACCGCTTAATGTCTAAATAACATATCATGTTGGTGTAACATGTAACATCCGGATTCCCAGGTATTATATTTTATTCTTTTATTTTCGGAAGTTGTGAGGAGACTCGGCGAGTTGGTGTTTAAACTCGCCGAGTATGGTCGCGGATTCGTATCCAGGTTCACAGTCGGACTTGGCGAGTTCATGGGTGGACTCGGCGAGTCCACGCTGTTTAATGAAACCCTAATTTCCTGGGTTTGGGACCAATTTAAAGGCCCTTAAGGCTGTCATTTGCGGCTACCAAACCCCAGAGAGAAACCCTAAGAGATCTAGAGCGTTTGTGAGGAAGGAGAGCCCATTCTTGATCCTTTTTGTTGGTGGATTTGCAAGAAGGAAGTGACCAAGGCAAGAGGAGGCTGAAGGAGGTGCGATTTTGGTGAGTTCTAAGTTCATAGAGCTCATATTGAGGTATTTGTTCGAACCCTTTTCAGTTTTGGTTTGAATCTTAGTGTTAGGGTTTTCTAACCCCTTTAGATGATGGATAAGTGGAGCGTTTGGTCCCTTCTCAAGTATATGCTTTGGATCTGGAGGTCCATAGACCTTTCCCCTTGGAGCTTTATGGGTCATTTTGGGAGCCATGAGCTTGGGATGTCATTTTTGGGGCTAAATCACCAAGTTAGACCATTTAGATGATATGTGAGTGTCAAGGTCTGAACTTTACGTGATTATCATGCTTGGGAAGGCCAGATCTATGAATTAAAGGAACAAATCTGACCTCAGGAGGTCTATGGAGTTTGTGCATGGCACGAACTCGCCAAGTCCGAAGATCAGACTCGGCGAGTAGGATGAAGGTTTCCCGTATATCACTCAGCGAGTAGACTTGCCGAGTTGGGGAAATAACTCGGTGAGTCAAGGAGAGTTAAGGGGACTGGATTTCAAGGCGGAACTCGCCGAGTTGTTCTTGAGACTCGGCGAGTTGAGTCGGGGTGGCCCCACGATTCATGTCAGGTGTGACTCGTCGAGTAAGGGGAAGGACTCGACGTGCCAAGAGAGGGACTAAGAGAGTCAGTGGACACGTGTAGACTCGCCGAGTCGTCTTAGTGCACTCGACGAGTCGGGTCAATGTTTGACCGTTGACTTTTGTTGACTTTTAGGGTTTGGTCAACAGTGAGGCCTTTAAGCCAAGAGAGGGGTAAAATGGTCTTCTACCCTTCTGATGGTGTTAAGAAAGGTTTGAGTATAGTTATTGATATGTACATAATTAGTTAATTATTTAGCATACATTTTTATTCATTTTAACTAATTATGTGAATAATATGGACAGAAGGTACTTAATATTGTTTAAATTTTGTTTTCAGTCCAAAAGATATGCTTGGGAGTAAAAGGGAACAAGGGAAAACAATTAGAGACCAAAGAATGAAGATTAAGGGACAAAAGCTTACCTACCCGGCGAGTACACGAGCCTACTCGGCGAGTCCATTAGAATATTCCAGAAGATAAGCCACGACTCCTGATTTAAGACGGATAACTACGAGCCTACTCGGCGAGTTGGGTCTGCTACTCATCGAGTACACCCTGTTTTGAGATACCTATAAAAACCGAGCCTTTATCCGATGGGACTACTTTTCTGGCATTTTTTGAAGATCCATCTGCGATTGAGAACCCCTGAAGGCGCTGAGGAACTCTAATCTTCAACCTTTTGAAGAATTAAAGCAACTAGGTTAATCATTCCACTTAGCTTTAGGAATTAAGTATGTTTAATCTAGTTAAACTTGTTTTTGTGTTTGTTTTTATTGCAACTATGAGCTAAATACGTTTTTGTTTCTGTTTGGGGAATATCAAGGAACTCATATGGTTTAATTCTTAGCTTTTGGTTGATTGTTTATTGGTGATTTATTAAATTAAGTTTGTTAAAGAACCTTATGCATTAATCACAACTATGTTCTGTTAATTGGAAGACAATTAAGTTGAATGAACATCTCTTATTTGTTAACCTCATATGTCTATGTGAACACTTAATCATATGCTTAGGAATAATGAATATGAAACTAAGATTAACAAGGAAATAGGTAGATTAATGTGTGAGCTTGTTTGAGAAACCAACAAACAAGAGGTTAATTGAACTATTAATTTGATTAACCACTACAAATCTTATTTAATCCAAATCATTAATCTAGGGAATTAATTAGTTTAAACACCTGATCACCGCTTAAATTAATTGATTGTCTAAGGGTTAGGAGTAATGAACATGAACCTAACCACTATAGTTGGTAGCCAATAGCAATTAATCTATCATAAATACAAAATAACCATAGGAGTGAATTGGTTGAACCTAAATAGAAACATCTTTATCAAATTTGGTGAATTAGTTGTTTGCTTTAGTTACTTAGTTAATTAAGTGTTTTATGGTGTGTTTAAGTTTCTAGTCTTGCAAAACTAGAGAAAAACCTTTTTACTCTCATTAATTGTTTAGTTAAAATTAGCCATTAGTTTAATTTTCCGTTCCTTGAGTTCGATACCCTACTTATTCAACTATACCACTAAAAGACAGGTTCACTGCCTTTGTGTGCTAAATTTATTAATAAAAAGTAGGAATAAAACAAGTGCATTTTACACACATCAATTATATTTATAAGAGTATTTACTTTATGTGATTAGGTGGAGGCTAGATCATATTTCTATCGAGTCAGAGACTTACCGAGACACCTGAGGTAAGTCTTCTCACTATACGTTGCCTAGAGTGGTATTATGTGTTGACCAGAGGGTCTTATGTGTTACGTATGAGATTATGTGCTATGTGATATATGTATGTTGTATGATGTTATAGACCGGACCGGAGGGTCCAACGAGCTATGACCGGACCAGAGGGTCCAACGAGCTACGAGACTGGAGGTTCCCGCTGAGACACATCGACCGGAGGGTCGTGTTATAGCCTCGAGTGGCGTATGTGTTGTAAGTGGTATTTTGGGGAACTCACTAAGCAATTATGCTTACAGTTGTTGTGTTATGTGTTTCAGGTACTAGCGAGGGTCGTGGGAAGGCGCCGGCGTGACTCGTACACACTGGAGAGAGAGTTGATTTTATGATCTTGGGATATGTTGTGTTTCAAAAACTAAATATTGGAAATATTTGAAAATGTTTTTATGTGATCTTGGTTGATCAAAACTGAAAAATTCGTTTTGAAATTTACGCTGTTACAAGTTGGTATCAGAGCCTTGGTTTGAGGGATTCGGATGCATCTTTGGGCGTATCTGAACTCAAACTAAGGATTTGAGGAAAATTTTGATATTGAAGTAAAATTTTTGAAAAGAGTAAAAAGAGTTTTGAAACAAACAGAGCAGAACCGTGTGTACGATCAGCCAGCACCCGAACGGTGAATCCCCAAAAGTACCCTTACATTATGTGTTATGAGATATGTTATGTTACATTATGTATGCTAGAGTAGGCTAGGTTTAGATATTAGGACTAGAGTGGCCTGATTTGTGATGCCTTAGCCTAGGAGATTTCTGCTGCTGAGATGCTTTGAGAGCGAGTACATAGCAATTAGGAGCTCACGAGAGGCCTATCGGAGGGTAGCCAATGCATAATGAGAGTAGAGTACTTGTAATCCAGGATCCAAGGAGGAGGACTTGGAGTGAATGTTGATGCGGTGTGGTCAGTAGTATTGGGCCCATACTACTGAAGACACCAGATCAGTGGGCATTCCAAGTAAGAATCTTTTGGACAGCAGAGGACGAGTAGGGTTGCGTCATCGAGTATGAGTATGCTCGATCGAGTATCTGATATTTATTGTTGTATTTCAGAGGCATCATGGTCGGGACTCGACACACACCTGAGAGCAGTGGTGTCAGCGACGAGGAGATCCGTCAATTGATTCATGAGGATGTGTGTGCTGCCATCCGGGCTGAGATTCCTGAGATGTTTGGGGACATCAGGACCACATTGATTGAGACCTTTGATGAGCCGTATGCAACACTGACTGAGGCTGCGGCAGCTGCAGCTACTGCTGCTGTTGCTGCTGCCAGACCTCAGGGAGGTGACTCGTTGTTGTTTCGGGAGTTCAGCAACACGAAGCCACCAGAGTTCAATGGGACGCAGGACCCGATTGCTGCGATGAGATGGATCTATGACATCGATGGATGTTTCTATATGTGTTCTTGTCCAGAGCACTTGAGGGTACGGTTCGCTCTGAACTAGCTCCGCTTGGGAGCGAAGGATTGGTGGAAGTTCATGACGGTGAACTTCACTTTGGCGGAGATTTCTGAGGTGACCTGGGAGAGGTTCACCGCTATGTTCAGAGACGAGTATGTTCCCCCGGTGGACAGGGAACGGTTGATTCAGGAGTTCTTGACCCTCAAGCAGGGTACTGATTCTGTGGCAGTGATCACCAGGAAGTTTCATGAGAGGGCGATGTTTTGCCCTGAGCAGGTGTCCTCTGAGCAGGCTCGTATAAGCCATTATCTGAGTGTTCTGAGGAGAGATATTCGGGATTTCGTGGCGAACTCGACTTACCGGACATTTGCTGAGCTCCAGTCAAATGCCCGGAAGAGGGAGATTGAGTTGGAGACTCAGGCCAGGGAGGAGGCCGAGTCACAGAGGGCGGATCGGCGACCGTCTCAGTCTCAGTTGGCAGCCAAGCGGGCTAGACCCGCTGATTCGAGATCTAGAGGCGCGAAGGGCCGCACTTGTGGGAAGTGCGGCAAGAGTCTCGAGGGGTCGTGCAGGGCTGGAGTATGCTACAAGTGCGGGAAGGAGGGGCATATCGCGAGGGATTGCCTCAAAGGATTTTCGGTTTGCTTTCATTGTAACCAGACCGGCCATCGGAAGGTCGAGTGCCCTCAGCTACTTCAGGGGTCAGCGCAGGGATCTGCGCCTACTGCTAGGGCTACCGAGGTTCGGCCGGTGAAGGCCGAGGCCCCGAAGGCTCGTGGGAGAGCATTTCAGTTGACTGCGGAGGAGGTCCGCGCGGCACCCGATATTGTGGATGGTATGTATTCTATATTCATATTTTATTTGAGTTGAGTTATTATGCTTATATGATGATGTGCGTAGGTACGTTTCTTGTGAATTTTGTGCCTGCTTTGGTATTATTTGACTTGGGTGCGAGTCGGTCGTTTGTTTCCGTAGCATTTAGTCAGCACATTAGTATTCGTCGACAGGCATTGGATCGACCTCTGTGAGTTTCCATAGCTGATGAGCGAGTAGTGTATGCTTAAGATGTGATTCGAGGATGTGTCCGTGAGATCTTCGGTGTGGAGTTTCCGATAGATCTGGTCCCGATTGCGATGGGGGATGTGTGTGTTATATGGATTGGTTGAGCCGATATGGAGCTGTGATAGACTGCGAGCGTCAATTGGTGACGATTCGAGACCCTAGTGGGGGAGTTCTTACGGTCTACAACGAGGGTACACGTGCTGGGTCAGCATATTGTTCGGCCGCCAGAGCGAGACAGAGTCTACAGCAGGGCTGTAGGGGATTTGTGGCATATGTGATAGATGCGAGGGTTGATTCAAAGAGACCGAAGTCAGTTGATAAGGTCCCGATAGTGCGCGAGTTTCCGGATGTGTTTCCAGAGGAGTTGCCGGGTGTGCCTCCGGAGAGGCAGGTAGAGTTCAGTATCAATTTGGTTCCGGGAGCTGGGCCTATCGCCAAGGCGCCTTATCGCCTTGCGCCTCCAGAGATGCAAGAGTTATCCTCACAGCTCCAGGAGCTGCTGGGGAAGGGGTTTATTCGGCCGAGCAGTTCGCCATGGGGGGCG
Source organism: Lactuca sativa (assembly GCF_002870075.4). NCBI lineage: Eukaryota > Viridiplantae > Streptophyta > Magnoliopsida > Asterales > Asteraceae > Lactuca > Lactuca sativa. The sequence goes on along the minus strand of NC_056623.2, from coordinate 26,526,899 downwards.
CCTATCCTTTTTGTCAAGAAGAAGGATGGTTCACACCGGATGTGCATTGATTACCGGGAGTTGCACAAGCTAATGGTCAAGAACCGTTACCCGTTGCCGAGGATCTACGATTTGTTCGATCATTTGCAGGGGGCATCTTGGTTCTCCAAGATCGATTTGAGGTCTGGTATCATCAGGAGAGGGTGCGAGATGAGGACGTCCAGAAGACATCATTCCGGACTCATTATGGGGATTACAAGTTCGTGGTGATGCCTTTCGGACTCACTAACGCGCTGACGGTGTTCATGGATCTCATGAACAAAGTGTGCAGATCGATGTTGGATCGCTCAGTGATCATGTTCATCGATGACATATTGGTGTATTCAAGATCCAGAGAGCAGCATGAGGAGCATCTGAGGGAGATCCTCGGAGTTCTCAGATCGGAGAGGCTTTATGCCAAGTTCTCCAAATGTGAGTTCTGGTTACGAGAGGTTTAGTTTTTGGGGCATCTCGTTAAACAGAATGGGATATTGGTCGATCCGGCCAAGATTGAGACGGTCATGAGGTGGGAGGTGTCGAGATCACCCACCGAGATTAGGAGCTTTCAGGGTTTGGCCGGCTATTATCGGAGATTTATTAAGGATTTCTCCAAGATCGTCGTGCCACTCACCAAGTTGACCCGGAAGGGTGCTGCGTTTTCTTGGGGTCCGGAGCAGCAGACCTCGTTCGAGACATTTTGCCAGAAATTATGCGAAGCCCTAGTATTAGCCCTTCCGGAAGGGATGGAGGATTTTGTGGTATATTGTGACGCATCGATATCCGGATTGGGAGTGGTGCTTATGCAGAGGGGTCATGTGATAGCATATGCATCGAGGCAGCTTAAGCCTCATGAGTCGAGGTATCCCACTCATGATTTGGAATTAGGAGCGGTAGTGTTTACCCTCAAGATCTGGTGACATTATCTGTATGGGGTTCGGTGTATGATATACACGGACCATAAGGGCTTGAAGTATTTGATGGATCAGCCCAACCTGAATATGCGCCAGAGGAGGTGGTTGGATGTGGTCAAGAATTATGATTGTGAGATCTTGTACCACCCGGGCAAGGCTAATGTTGTAGCCGATGAACTGAGCCGTAGGGCAGAGGGCGCCCCGATACGAGATGTTTGTTTGAGATTGACAGTGATAACTCCGGTGTTGCACGCTATTCGTGGGGCCCAGGCTGAGGCTGTGAGGCCAGAAAGCCAGAAGAGAGAGCGAGTTGTCGGGCTGGTGTCGGAATTCGTTACCGATAGCCGAGGGCTTATGACATTTCAGGGTCGGATTTGGGTACCGTCTGTGGGCGGAACGCGTACCATTTTGATGGAAGAGGCTCGTCGATTGAAGTTCTCGATCCATCCCGGGGCCACTAAGATGTGTTTGGACCTAAAAAGGGAGTATTGGTGGCCCTGTATGAAGAGGGATGTCGCATGGTTTATAGAGAGATGTTTGACCTGTCGCAGGGTTAAGGCCGAGCACCAGCGTCCACATGGTAAGTTGCAGCCGTTAGAGATTCCCGAGTGGAAATGGGAACAGATTACCATGGATTTCATCACCAAATTGCCAAGGACTGCGAGGGGTGTCGATGCAATTTGGGTGATTGTGGACAGATTGACAAAGAGCGCTCACTTCCTGGCTATCAGTGAGAGATCTTCCGCAGAGAGGTTGGCAGAGATGTACGTGAGAGACATGGTATCGCGGCATGGAGTGTCGATCTCGATTGTCTCAGATCGATATGTACGTTTCACTTCCAGGTTCTGGAAGAAGTTTCATGAGGAATTGGGTACGAAACTGCATTTTAGTACCGCATACCACCCACAGACTGACGGGCAGAGTGAGCGGACGATTCAGACGCTCGAGGACATGCTCTGAGCATGTATGTTGGATTTCGGCGAGAGTTGGGACACGTATTTTCCCTTGGCAGAGTTTTCCTACAACAACAACCATCATTCGAGCATTGGTATGCCGCCCTTTGAGCTGTTGTATGGGAGGAGGTGTCGGACCCCCTTGCTGGGGAGAAGTAGGGCAGCATGTGATGGGTAGTACCGAGATTGTACTTCAGACGACAGAGCAGATTCAGCAGGTCAGACAAAGGTTGTTGACCGCTCAGAGTCGTCAGAAGAGTTATGCAGATAGACGTCGGTCTGAGCTTGAGTTTCAGGTCGGTGACTTCGTGCTCCTGAAGGTCTCTCCTTGGAAAGGAGTGATTCGATTCAGGAATAAGGGCAAGTTGGGGCCCCGATATATTGGTCCTTTCAGGGTGATCGCGAGGGTAGGCAGGGTAGCCTACCATTTGGAGTTACCTGCGAAGTTGGGACATATTCATGACACATTCCACGTGTCGCAGCTGCGAAAGTGTATTGCCGACGAGTCGACAGTGGTCCCATTAGAAGATATTCAGGTGGATGCAAGCCTGAGTTATGTTGAGAGACCGGTGGCGATTAAGGATCGGAAGATCAAGGTTTTGAGAAACAAGGATTTGCCTCTGGTGCAGGTCCAGTGGCAGCATCGGAAAGGGTCAGAGTTGACTTGGGAGCCGGAGCGTGAGATGCGGGAGCAGAATCCAGAGTTGTTTGCAGAGTGACACTTCGAGGGCGAAGTCTAATTCTAGTGGGGGGGAATTGTAACATCCGGATTCCCAGGTATAATATGTTATTCTTTTATTTTCGAAAGTTGTCAGGAGACTCGGCGAGTTGGTGTTTAAACTCGCCGAGTATGGTCACAGATTCGTATCCGGGTTCACAGCCGGACTTGGCGGGTTAATGGGTGGACACGGCAAGTCCATGCTGTTTAATGAAACCCTAATTTACTGGGTTTAGGACCTATTTAAAGGCCCTTAAGGCCGTCATTTGCAGCTACCAAACCCCAGAGAGAAACCCTAATAGATCTAGAGCGTTTGTGAGGGAGGAGAGGCCATTCTTGATCCTTTTTGTTGGTGGATTTGCAAGAAGGAAGTGACCAAGGCAAGAGGAGGCTGAAGGAGGTGCGATTTTGGTGACTTCTAAGTTCATAGAGCTCATATTGAGGTATTTGTTCGGACCCTTTTCAGTTTTGGTGTTGAATCTTAGTGTTAGGGTTATCTAACCCCTTTAGAGGATGGATAAGTGGAGCATTTGGTCCCTTCTCGAGTCTATGCTTTGGATATGGACCCAAAGAGGTCCAGAGACCTTTCCCCTTAGAGCTTTATGGGTCATTTTGGGAGCCATGAGCTTGGGATGTCATTTTTGGGGCTAAATCACCAAGTTAGACCATTAAGATGATATGTGAGTGTCAAGGTCTGAACTTTACGTGATTATCATGCTTGGGAAGGCCAGATCTATGAATTAAAGGAACAGATCTGACCTCAGGAGGTCTATGGAGTTTGTGCATGGCACGAACTCGCCGAGTCCGAAGATCAGACTCGGCGAGTAGGATGAAGGTTTCCCGTATATCACTCAGCGAGTAGACTTCCCGAGTTGGGGAAATAACTCGGTGAGTCAAGGAGAGTTAGGGGGACTAGAGTTCAAGGCGGAACTCGCCGAGTTGTTCTTGAGACTCGGCGAGTTGAGTCAGGGTGGCCCCGCGATTCATGCCAGGTGTGACTCGTCAAGTAAGGGGAAGGACTCGACGTGCCAAGAGAGGGACTAAGAGAGTCAGTGGATACGTGTAGACTCGCCGAGTCTTCTTAGTGCACTCGACGAGTCGGGTCAATGTTTGACCATTGACATTTGTTTACTTTTAGGGTTTGGTCAACAGTGAGGCCTTTAAGCCAAGAGAGGGGTAAAATGTTCTTTTACCCTTCTGAGGGTGTTAAGAAAGGTTTGAGTGTAGTTATATTTATGAGAGTATTTACTTTATGTTATTAGGCGAAGGCTAGATCACATTTCTACCAAGTCAGAGACTTACCGAGACACCTGAGGTGAGTCTTCTCACTATACGTTACCTAGAGTGGTATTATGTGTTGACCAGAGGGTCTTATGTGTTACGTATGAGATTATGTGCTATGTGATATATGCATGTTGTATGATGTTATAGACCGGACCGGAGGGTCCAACGAGCTATGACCGGACCAGAGGGTCCAACGAGCTACGGGACTGGAGGGTCCCGCTAAGACACATCGACCGGAGGGTCGTGTTATAGCCTCGAGTGGTGTATGTGTTGTAGGCGGTATTTTGTGGAACTCACTAAGCATTTATGCTTACAGTTGTTGTGTTATGTGTTTCAGGTACTAGCGAGGGTCGTGGGAAGGCGCCGGCGTGACTCATACACACTGGAGAGAGAGAGAGTTGATTTTATGATCTTGGAATATGTTGTGTTTCAAAAACTAAATATTAGAAATATTTGAAAATGTTTTTATGTGATCTTGGTTGATGAAAAATGAAATTTTCGTTTTGAAATTTACGTTGTTACATAACATTTAATGAAACAATAGACCAAGTTTCTTGTCTTATATAATTGATACCAAAACTTTTTTGTTATAAAAAAGAAATATATATTTATGTTTCTGGTCATAGTTTGTTTCCTAAAAAGTTAAAAATATAAAAATGATAAAAAAAAGTTTTAATATTCTAATATCATCTATATCATATGTATCATTTTTTTTTTAAATATTACATAATATCTTTTCATTAGGATTATTATATACACATTATATAGAACATTTTTTTGTTATTTCATGTTTTCAATTTTTCTTAAATAAAAAGTTACGAAAATATAAATAATTTTTTTATCCATAGAATTGTAACTGAACTTGTATTTCCCCAACGGTTCAGTTATAGTTTATGCAAAAAAAGTAATTTTCGGTCTCAATTCTAAAACCGGTTCGGTGTTAGAACACATGGTTCAAAAATCAAAATCAGGAATGCCTCTGTGGAATTTGGGATCAAATATATTACTTCTTTGTTTTTCTGTTTCATCAATTTTTTTTTTTAAATTTTGTCTTTGAAAATAAGTATAACTCCATCGTATAAAATTGAAATTATTTGATTTTTTTTCTAATATTCAATTTGTTATTTGTACTTTATTTTACACTCTAAAAAGACATTTTTGTTAAATATTGAATCAGATAAATGTCTCGAAAGACAAAATATCAATGTTGTATTTTTTCTATTTCAACAGTTTTTTTTTTTTTTAATTTTATCCTGCTTTTTAAAATACTCATAACTCACTCGTATAAAATCGGAATTACTTGATTTTTGTATCGAACATGTAATTTGCTTTTTTTTTTTTTAATTAATTTTAGACTATAAAAAGATATATTTTGGTTAAATATTGAATCAACTACATTCCCCCGAAGACAACATATCAATGTTGTATTTTCTCTGTTTCAACATTTTTTACTTTTTAATTATGTCTTACGTTTTAAAATACGCATAACTCATATAAACTTAGAACTACTTGAATTTTTTTCTAAAATGTAATTTGATGTTTTTAATTCATTTTAGACTTTATGAAGACATATTTTGATTAAATATTGAATCAACAATTATCTCTAGAAATACAAAAAATTTCTTTTTTAGATATAGTTAATCGTTCAAAAGACTCTTACGTTGAAATTTGTGTGCTTATATGGTACATATTATCTCATTATAATATCATAGACCCTCAGATCATGACCATTAACTTTGTTCATCCATTGGTCTAGAATTGTGCTTAAGAACACACAATAGATGTATGGAATACAATAACCCAGCCCTATAGCTATGATCATATATTACCTACAATTATTGTGTTACCGTGTTACTATTGCAATTCTTACTAGAATTTCATATTTGCACATTTATTTAACTCCCAGTCTTTCAGATAAAAGACTTGCCACCGGATTTGTAACATACAAGTTTTGGGTAAGTTTCTCTTTTAGTCCTTAATGATAACCAGTTATCAATTTGGGTCCCTTGCTAGTACACGGGACATACTCTATGAGTACGCTTAGAGTACTAGCCTTCTGATGGTCATGGATTCCACCCACGTACGCAGGGCATACGTGGAGTACACATGGCGTACGCAGGGCGGGGAGAAACCCTAATTTTTATGGTTGTGCCCTATTTACATGTCTTAAACTCATCTCTTGGACATTTTAGACTAGCTTCCACCTCCCCTTGCCGTGAAAACGAAACACTAAGTGTGTTAGAAAGTTTTTGAGTTTGATAAAGAGATTTTGGTGTCTTAAGGTGAAGAAGAATAAGAGAAACCCTAGGAGAAGTACATTGAGCTTGTAGATCCAAGATTACATTTTCATTTTCAAGCTTTTTGAGGTAAAATCTCACATCTTTATGTCCATTTATGATAGATCTTCTATATGGTGTTTCTTGGGAATTTTGAGCCTTTTATGTTAAAGGTAGGCTTTTGATCTACTCCATAAGTAATAGATACTAGATCTTAGCTCTAGTTAGTCCCTATGATTATAAAAATGCAAACTTTGTGGAGTATTTTGACCCATGCATGTATTAACACCTTTGTTAAGCACTTTTTGAGGTCTTGAGTCCCACTAAGCCATGCATGCATGTAAAGTTGCCAACTTTACGTGATAAGTAGCCATATAGAGTCATACTTAAGATTTTGGCACTTTGTCTTAGTCGATTAAGTGCTTAATGTGAGATTTTGGTAGTCTGTGGAGTACGATAGGCGTACCCAGCTGCTACGTTGCGTGTACTAACCTTGGACAGAGTACGCTTAGCGTACGAGCTGAGTATGCCCCCACGTACTCATTAGATGGGCTTTTGGGGCTTCTTGATCTCGTTTTGGGTCATATCTTGGGTTTGTAAGTTTGGGCCTTGTTAGGCCATCAGACTTCTTTTTTGGAGTTTGGCTAGCATGATTGGCTTCCTTGGATTTACGCCCATGATGGGTCTTGGGCCCAATTTGGAAGATCAGGCCATAGTTTGGGCCTTGGGTTACCATTAGGGGTGAAATTGGTACGATACCGATTTTTTTTCTCTAAACTGTGTACCGTACCAATTATAGTTGGTATACAAAATGTGCTACCAGTACCGTATCAAATATACTTGGTACCAATATGTTTGGCTACCAATAATTTTGGTTGGTACAAATTGGTAATGGTATATACCAACTTTTAATCTTTTATTGTAAGATTTAACAAAGACATCGGGTAATTTTGACATTTAGTAAATAAATTAGTTTAATAAACAAATTAGTTACATAGCTCTTTTAGTTTACAAAATAATTCTTTAGAAATAAAGCTAAAGTAACATTTTAATTTTGTGTTTTAATGTGATAATAATTATTAATTAATGCGATCAAATGACTTATATCATATTCTTAAAACTGCAAAAACTAAACACACTTGTTAATTGGAATATACGTACGATTTCGTGTGTGTGTGTGTGTGTATATATATATATATATATATATATATATATATATATAATGAATTGGTTGGTACAGTATTACCATGGTATTCAAACTTTTGTACCATTACCGTACCAAGATTGCTTAATTGGTACGGCACTACCGACCAAGGATGTTGGCTACCAAACATATTGGCTACCAACTTTCTTGGTTCGGTTGGTAACATATTGGTTGGTTTTCCTTGGTAAAATTTTGCCAGCCCTAGTTACCATTTAGGATTTGGGCCTTTTGAGTAGTTGAATTGTGTTGGATTAGGTGTCTAAGCCCATAACTATAATTGGTATGTACTTGACCCGATAGTAGCATGGTCATTTTGGGTTGCATTCACCAAGGCAATTTGATAGGATGGGTATTTGAGAAAAAGATGTTATTTGTGATTTATTAATATATTATAAGTATAATATATTAATTGAGAAAACATATTATTTACTTAGTATTGATCAAGAGTTAATTTGGAATTAATTTAGTGATCAAAAGAGACTAATTAAATTAACGGGGACTGATTATGTAAATCAGTGATACATATGGTTTGGGCTATTGATCCATGATGGACTAAGTTTATGTGAGAGCCCATGAAGAGTTAGTCCATATGAGTTACTATATCATAAGCCTAAGTGTAAGAATTAAACTTGATGGGATGTCAAGTCCACCAAGAAAATTACACCCTTTGTTTGCAAATAAAACGTAATATAATGGTAAAAAGGGCTATCAATCCTCGGGGAAATGGTTGTATTCAATCACCAATGCAATCTAAAAGAACTATTGTAAATAAACTAATTAACTACAATTAAACTAGAAAGGGGGGTGTTTGATTACTTGAAAACTAAAAGACTTGAATAACTAAAAACTTGCAATTAAGCAAGATAGTGAGATGCTCAAATATTGGAGAGAGTTGGTTAACTAGGGCAATTCAACACAATGAACATTTGTGTGTTTATCATTAGGATTCAACATGAAGCTTATCATTCATCCCAAATTGGTTATAGCAATCATGAAGCATGATATGCCACGATTCCTCTTAGGTAGTATGGAGGTTGGGGAAGCCCATAACACACCTTCTTAATCAAGATCAAGGGTTTAATTGAATCAATTGAACCCAAGAAGTTAATTAGCCTTAAGAAAAAAGGAATCCCCAATTCCTAGAGGATGTCAATGCTTACACATCCATAAAGGAGCTATGATTCATAAACTAGAGATGATTTTTACCATCATAAAGCCTTTGTTCTAAGTTAATTCAATGATTCAATGCAAAACCAAAGAAATAAACTAACAATAGCTCATTCAAGTGCCAAGCTCATGATCAAAGCATTAAACAAGCACAAGAAATATGATCTAGAACCATAAACATAAGATAATTGATAATCTAGCATGAATCCTTCAAAAACCCACAAACATTCAAAGGTTTTAACCAAAGTTAACAATTATAGAGAGTTTAGCCACTCATGGGAATAGAAAAACAATCACAAAAGTCTAATTGCATAAAGAAACTACCAATCTCTTGGAAAGGTGAAAAGAAATGAGTTTTAAGCTTCAAAATCGCCTCCTCCAGGTCTCCAATGGTGAAAAATCGAGAATGTAGCTGATGGATCCCATCTCCCCTAGGTTATGGTGTGCCAACTGACCAAAATGCCCAAACTGGGCAGTTGCGCGGGTACCCGCGCGACAAAAATTCCACCCGCGCAAATGTTGCTCTAATGCTATTGGTCCTTCATTCCTCTACTCGACCCTTCCACTACCAAAGCTTCCTTTGGTCTCCTCCATATCCATGTGATTTAAACTAGTCAATCATCTTTTAGCTACAAAAAATGGATGCTCCAAGCCCAAATTAATTATCCATGATCCATCTTCACAAGCCCACTTTATCCAAGCCTTTATCTTTTTAAGCCCAAATCTCCTTTTATGGATCCGCCAAGCCCAACAATGCCTCGAGAGCCCACTAAGTCTGACTCCAATCAATTCGCAACCGCAACGAACACTGAAAACCTGCAAAATACCTTATGCAAAATAAAAAAGCACCTGACACGATCCATAATAAAGAAAATAAAGAATATACAATGCATAAAAATCTAAAATAAACTAGTAAAAATAAGGAAATAAAATAATCTATCAAATCTCCCCAAGCTTAAAACTAACTTGTCCTCAAGTTAGAACAAGACTAAAATGAACTTGGGATGAGCTAAACTAAAAATAGAAAAAGAAAGATACCATAAAACTTGGTCAACATCAGTCAACATGGTCAGAATTAGTCTTTCATGGACCCTACGCATCTTCAAAATGTTCCCCGCTTTAGAGCCATAAACCACATTCTCAACCACTTGATGGGCGAATAGATCACGGTTGGATGTATTCGCGGTGTGCAAGACAAAGGAAACAGAGATGCGCCCAGTGGGGGCACTTTAAATCACCAATGCAGACCATAGTGCACGAAGGGAAAGCGCCTCTTCACACACTATGGTTCCCATATTTGTAAGGCTAAAGGGTATAGTATGAAATAGGGTTTTGTAGTGCGGCATCCGGGCAAACATCCGGTTTCAGAGGCTTCTCCCTTGTACTGTCCTTTACAGTTTACCGTCTCATCGTCGGGGCCTTTTCTCACCAAAAATCAAAAATAAAACAAAATAATAAAAATTCTACTTAACCTAAATCTAAACCTAACAACCTAAATCTTCAATCTTGAACTTCTTTTATTTGGTCTTCAGTCTTCTTTGCTGGTTGATTTTTTTTTGATCTAGTTGAAAAGTGTTGAACTTGGAGTCTTGCTCTTCTTTTTTTGTCGCTCTTTTTCTTCATTTTCTTTTATTTTTTTTGTTGTTTTTCTTGAATATTCTTCCTTGTCTTTTATTGTCTTCACATTTTCCAATTTTTCTTGAATTTTTTTTTTTTGTGTTTTCTTCTTTGAGGTATAAGGAATTTCACCATATAACATAGGATGGAGGCTAACATGAACACCTAATAATCATTGACAATGTGCCAAGATTACCTAAAAAGGGTAGGATATGACTTAAAATAGGTGTTACCGAAAAACTTGGTCCCAAAAGATGTGAATTGGGGGACCCACTTCAAAGTTCATCAAGCACCTCAATGCAAGGTGTGATAAACAAAATCTATCTAACTATCTACTCTAGACCCCTATAAAAATGATGAACTGTCCTAAAAAGGTGGTGAAAATCTAACTAAGCAAGGCTCGGACGAGACTCGGGAGTACTAAGGGGTACTCCCCCCAAAACCAAGATGCGGGTCTTCAATATCTTCAATGTCTTCAAAATACCTTACCGGGCTAATCTATGCTCGAACACATTGGCTTGACCAACCACATTCATCCGCACCTAGACCCAATCAAGCTACCTGCATCTGACCCCCACACAAGCGATCTCAAAGTGGTCTGTGAGGCTCAAAACGTGTCCCATTTATCAAATACAAGGAATTCCATATCAAGACCCGGGACCAATCTATGATTCAGTACTTATGACTCGGTGCTATGGTACATGTAGGGATGAGAAGATAAGAGAGAACAAAAATGCATGAAATTAAACAAGAATGCATCTAAAAAGTATGAAAATAAGAATAGAAAGAAACAAAATATGCAATTTTTTTTAAAATTTTTTTATGCAATTTTTTATGAATGACCTAAATGACCTACTCTAAATGCAACAATATACAACCTAAATGCAATAATAAAAAAATAAAAAATAAAAAATAAAAAATACCTCACCCCAAGCTTAAACTTAAGCATTGTCCTCAATGCTTAGGATGAGAGTAAGGAAGGATCATATCGGGATCAAGATGGAGGAGGCCTGCGAGGATGGTATGGAAGCAACACACGGGTCGCATAATGATGCTTGGATTGAGTTATTGGCCACCTAAATACACATGGATGAAAGCTTTGTCGCACAAAGGACGCATATGAAACGGCTCGAAATTTTCTTATGAAATGCCATATTTGCGCGGGTACCCTCACAAACTTTGCGCGGGTGGGGGGCAGCCGCGCGCACACATCAGAATACATCCCATGTTGGGGAAATTTTCGAGCTAGGATTTGCATGACTAGGGTTGGGTCGCGCAAGGGTTGCGCGGGTGGCAGTCGGTCGCGTAAACATTTGCGCGGGTGGGGAACCGGCCGCGCGCATACATCAGAATGCATCCCATGTGGGGGTAATTTGGAACTCGGAATCTGCGCAGCTGGGGGTCGGTCGCGCAATAGCTGCGCAGGCACCCGCGCAAATTTCAAAATTTTAGCATTTTTCAAACTTCACCAAGATCATTGCTAGACTTCAATATGCTTATTTTTGACCAACTTGAAGCCTAAAAACATCCAAAACTTCAAGCGGAGATTATTTATTTACAATGCATTTATTTAACGTCTTTGCCAAGACATAGCTCTGCTTCCGTCAACCTTCGTAATTCGGATTTTCCAATGTTATGTTGTCAAATTCTCCTATGTCAAAGACTTTATAAAATGGTTTCAAGCGATGCACATTCACTTTGAATATTTGATTTGTTTCCAAACTCTTTATTTCAACCGCACCGTGATAAAACACTTTTAGAACAATAAAATGTCCGTGCCATCGAGATCGCAACGTTCCCGGGAATATCGTTAAGTGTGAATGATAAAGGAGAACTTTTGGCCCCGGAATAAAGTGTTTTTGGGTTATGTGCTTGTCATGAAATGCCTTTTTCTTCTCTTTGCACCTTTTGAACCTTTTAATTATCTTCTTCTTGATCACTTCCATCATTGGATGATTCAATCTTCTTTGAGCTTCCCTCTTAGGTTTACAATCATCTTCCATGAGTATCTTGTATGTGCATACATTAGGGCTTATCTCGTTTATTGGCTCAATCACATCAACCCGATACAATGGAGAGATGTTGCTAGGGTACCTCATTGCTTCAAAGATGTTGAAGTGAATGGTTTCTCCATCAAACTCCATAGTTATCTTTCCTTTATGGACATCAATGATTGTGTGAGCGGTATGCATGAAAGGTCTTCCAAGGAGGATCATAGATGATTTGGAAGGAGTCTTCTCTTCAAGATCAATGACATAAAAATCCACGGGAAAACAAGTTGATTAACTTGTACTAACACATCCTCCAACACTCCTCTTGGAGACACACTTGACTTGTCTGCTAATTGAATGATTACTCCAGTTTCTTCCAAAGGTCCAACATTGAGAGATTGAAAAACCGAATATGGCATCACATTGATCGAGGCTCCAAGATCTAACATGGCACTTTCGACATGCAAATCATCAATGGTACAAGGGATAGCAAATATTCCTGAATCCTTGCATTTGGGAGGTAATTTCTTTTGGATAACTACGGACACATTTGCATTGACTTGAATCTTTTCATTTGCCTTGAATTTTCTCTTCTTGGTGCATAAATCCTTGAGGAATTTTGCATAACTTGGAATTTGCTTAATAGCATTCAATAGTGGAATGTTGATTTGGACCTTGCGAAAAGTTTCAAATAATTCATTTTCTTCCTCTATCTTCTTGGAAAAGGCTAACTGGGAAGGGAAAGGTGGTGGTATGACCAATGGCTTTATGGTCTTGTTGGAAGATTCGGGTTGACCAATATTTGTCACAATTGGTTCCATTGGAGGAACTAAAACCTTTATAGGCTCAACAACAATAACCTCATCTTCTTCTTCTCTTGAATCTCTTTTAGGGTTGCTTTCTCCAAGTGTTTGCCACTTCTCAATGTTATTGCATCACATTGGGGTTCTTCTCGGTTTGAGATGGAAGTTTTCCCTTTTGTTCCATCTTGTTGAGAGCGGTAGCCAAGTCTCCGATTTGTGCTTGAATGTTTGAGAAGGTGTTCTTGGTCTCTTGTTGAAATTGGCTTTGGCTTTGAGCAAGAGAAGTAACGAGTTCTTGAAGGCTCATTTGATGGTTACCACTTGATTGGCCTTGTTGTGAATGTTGTTGGTAATTTGGAGGGTGAAAAGAAGTTTGTGGATATGGAGGTTTTTGAGTGGGGTATTGTGGATGTTGAGGTCTCATCAAAATGTTTGGTGGATGTTGCTTTGGTGGGTATGGTTTGTTTGGGTTATTCCTTCAATTTGGGTTGTAGTTATATTGAAAGCCCAGGGGTCTTAATTGACCTTGATATCCTTCCATTGCATTCACATCTTCCGGTTCATTACTAAGTGAGGGACACTTATCCGTATAATGCTCCGTCATTGCATAAATGTCGCATACCATCAATTGTTGACCACTTCCCACCACCATTTGACTTAGCACATTAGTCAAATATAAGGGCTTTGATTCTAAGTGTTGAGTGTTGCTAACTTCACCAACCATTTGTGGAGAACTTCTCTTGATTTCATTTCGAGTCCCAAAGTTCCTTTGATTTTGAGAAATGGTGCCAAAAAGTGATCGGATTGCATGAGGTGTCTTGTTGAAGATGTCACCACCACTTGAAGCGTCAATCATCCTTTGATCTTTTTCATTCATACCCTCATAAAATTCTTGAAGAAGTAGTTGTTCGGGTATGTTGTGTTGAGGACAACTTGTACATAAGTTGTTGAATCGCTCCCAAAAATCATGAAATGTCTCATTCTCCCCTTGACGAATCCCCAAAATGTCACTTCTTTGGCTTGATATTCGGGATGTGGGAAAGAACTTGCTATTGAAGGCCTTGAGTAACTCTTCCCATGTGTGAATAGATCCCAGTGGTAACTTGAATAACCACTCTCTAGCTTTATCTTCCAAGGTGAGCGGGAAGGCGGTTAACTTGAAATCATCCAATGTCACATTTTCGGGCAACATGCTAACACATATCATATGTAATGACTTCAAATGATTTTGAGGGTCTTCTCTATGCAAACCATGGAACTTGGTAAGTTGATGTATGAAACTTTACTTCAATTCAATTCTTCGGCAGTTTGCGGGATAAACAATAGCAAGAGGTGTATGAGTAACATTTGTTTCCATCATTTGTCTAAGTGTCAACTCTTGAGGGGGATTGAGTGGATTGGGGTTGTTGGGATATTGTTGCAAGTAATTGGGATGTTTTTGGTAAGGTGGATATGGGTATTGTTGGGGATTGTAGATTGGTGGTGGATAAGGTTAGTAGTTAGGGTATTGGTTGTAGAGAGGTTGTTGTTGTGGGTACATTGGGTTTTGGTACATTGGAGGGTGTTGGTAATTGGTTTGATTTGGGTAATGTACTTGTTGAAATTGAAAAGCATTGTTTTGAGGTTGGTTTTTTTGGTGGAAGTATGGGTTTTGTGGTTGTGGTGGTGGTTGATAATTGGGTTGGTTTTGAGGAGGGCTTGATTCCAAGGTGGCATATCAATGAGAGGTTCTTGTGGTTGTTGTCTTGGTTGATGGGGGTGGGGTATTAGCATCTTGATTATTTGGGTTTGGGTTGGGATTGTGAGGTGGAGTGTGATTCATGGATATGTAGTTTTCAAAAGGAATGTCTTCAAAGGATTGACCAACATTTGGAGAATTCGGCTCGGTGTCGGTATCACTTGAAGTATGAACTTGATCTTCTATGTTGATTAGTGGAGATGATGAATAAGCTTGAGCAAGTTGTTGTTGCTTTGCTTGTTTTGCTAACTTTTTCAACCTTTTTGCTTCTTTTTCAATTTCCGGATTGTAGAGTAGTTCACCGGTTCTTGTAGACCTAGGCATAAACAATTAAATAACAATAGCCAATCTCCCCGTCAATGGCGCCAAAACTTGATAGGATGTCAAGCTCACCAAGCAAATTACACCCTTTGTTTGCAAATAAAATGTAATATAATGGTAAAAAGGGGTATCGATCCTCGGGGAAATGGTTGTATTCAATCGCCAATGCAATCTAAAAGAACTATTGTAAATAAGCTAATTAACTACAATTAAACTAAAAGGGGGGGGGGGGTGTTTGATTACTTGAAAACTAAAAGACTTGAATAACTAAAAACTTGCAATTAAGCAAGATAGTGAGATGCTCAAATATTAGAGAGAGTTGGTTAACTAAGGCAATTCAACACAATGAAATTTGTGTGTTTATCATTAGGATTCAACATGAAGCTTATCATTCATCCCAAATTGGTTATAGCAATCATGAAGCATGATATGCCAAGATTCCTCTTAGGTAGTATGGAGGTTGGGGATGCCCACAACACACCTTCTTAATCAAGATCAAGGGTTTAATTGAAGCAATTGAACCCAAGAAGTTAATTAGCCTTAAGAAAGAAGGAGCTATGATTCATAAACTAGAGATGATTTTTCCCATCATAAAGCCTTTGTTCTAAGTTAATTCAATGATTCAATGCAAAACCAAAGAAATAAACTAACAATAGCTCATTCAAGTGCCAAGCTCATGATCAAAGCATTAAACAAGCATAAGAAATATGATCTCGAACCATAAACATAAGATAATTGATAATCTAGCATGAATCCTTCAAAAACCCACAAACATTCAAAGGTTTTAACCATAGTTAACCAATATAGAGAGTTTAGCCACTCATGGCAATAGAAAAACAATCACAAAAGTCTAATTGCATAAAGAAACTAGCAAGCTCTTGGAAAGGTGAAAAGAAATGAGTCTTGAGCTTCAAAATCGCCTCCTTCAGATCTCCAATGGCGAAAAATCGAGAATGTAGCTGATGGATCTCATCCCCCCAAGGTTATGGTGTGCCAAATGACCAAAATGCCCAAACTGGGCAGTTGCGCGGGTACCCGCGCGACAAAAATTTCACCCGCGCAAATGTTGCCATAATGCTATTGGTCCTTCATTCCTCCACTCCACCCTTCCACTACTAAAGATTCCTTTGGTCCCCTCCATATCCATGTGATTTAAACTAGCCAATCATCTTTTAGCTACAAAAAATGGATGCTCCAAGCCCAAATTAATTATCCAGGATCCATCTTCACAAGCCCACTTTATCCAAGCCTTTATCTTTTTAAGCCCAAATCTCCTTTTATGGATCCGCCAAACCCAACAATGCCTCGAGAGCCCACTAAGTCCGACTCCAATCAATTCGCAACCGCAACGAACATCAAAACCTGCAAAATACCTTATGCAAAATAAAAAAGCACCCGACACGATCCATAATAAAGAAAATAAAGAATATACAATGCATTAATAATTAAAAACGAGCTAAAAATCTAAAATAAACTAGTAAAAATAAGGAAATAAAATAAGCTATCAGAATTCTACACTATATATGTAATCCCTAAACCCTCAAATCATGACTTGTGTATTCCATGATGATTATAGCCGATTTTTGGTGTGCCTAACCTCTCTCTCTCTCTCTCTCTCAAAGTCCTCCATTTGTTCATGGTGTGTTGTGATTCCATTAGAGGTGCAACATTTGAGGCATTAAGCTCTTGAAAGGCAATGTTCTACATGGTACAACTGTGAGGTATTCTTCTAACTAGTTTTTTATGTTTCAAGTATCAAAGTTGTATGCTAAATATAGGTTTCATGCTTTGGATAACTTTTTGTTGCATGTATAACTAGAGAAAACTTAGATCCAAATCATTAGGATTGTATGTGCACCATAGGAGTGTTATAGTACATAAAACACAACAAATTAGACCTTGGCCTCGGGCCAAGTTAGATAAAGAGTAAAATGGTCTTTTACCTTAGTTATGAGCCTAGTAGCTTAGACTCTTAGTTATGGGTCAGAATCCAGTTATTAATTGGATGATATTTTGATAATGATAGTGTAGGGATTTCTGGACCAACAGTCAGAGATTTATTTGAGTGATTCAGCAGCTTGAGGTGAGTTTCCTCACTGTATTTAGCGGGACGAAGGCACTAATGCCGACCCATGGTTTATTATGTTAGGTTGCTAGATGTATGCGTGACTCTTTCATGTGTTATGTGCTTGTATGCTTACTGGGAAAGGCCCGATGTCGGGCGGGGCCCGATGACTATCATGTATCCTGTTATCTTTATGATTATCACATGTGTTGGTATGATTATATGATTATATGTTTATATGTATGTCGGGCGGGGCTCGATGCAAGGCGGGCCTGATAACTGACAAATCTATATACCAAGCGAGGCTCGATGATGGGCATGGCCCACTATGTGTTTATTATGTATGGTATGTGGTATTTTGGGGAACTCAGTAAGCTTTGTATTTACGGTTTAAAGTTTATGATTCATGTACTTCTGGTTCGAAAGAGAAGAGCCCGGGATGATTGCAGTACACATACCGCCTCGTTCCACATTTTTGTGACTACTCTGATGTTTCATGATGTATTTGATACACTTTAATCTATCTTGGTTTTATGATGATGTTTGGATTACAGTTTTATTAATTCAAAAATGAATGTTTTGGTCTTAATTTTTGGGACGTTACAAGTTGGTATCAAAGCCTTAGTTTGAGGGATGCGGACGTACGCTTGGGTATGTCTGAACTCAGACTGAGGGTTTGGTAAAACTTTTCAAAAGAAATGTGTTATAAAAAGAGTTTCTAATAAAAGAAAATGGTGTGGTGCATACAATCGAACGAGCTTAAGTAAGTTTTCTCAAAATACCCATATATGATTTATGATATGCTTTGATTTATGAATCTATGAATCGCATGCTAGTTAGGGCTAAGGATCTTCTCAGGATTTGCATGATAGAATGGTAGGAGCGATGCCTTTTTATGCCTACTGTATGAGCTTGTAGACTTGCATGCTAGTACTGATCATTCATTGATAGGCTGGCCTGATTAGTTTATGCTTGAATTCGATTACTCGATGCTCGAATGTTTCTTGCTTTGTGCTTTTTAGGAGTTCTTACTAACATCTGGTAACTTATAAACGAATATGTTAAGTTACATATTGCAGAAACTAAATAGTTTTAGAATTTAGGTTTTAACTTTATTGCGTAGCTCTTGTTTGAGTCCAACCTTTGTAGTGTGAGACCTTTCATTTGAAGAATTATCTGGTGCCAGTGATATATAATTGTACTTGTGAGCTAGTTAGAGGGTGCTGGTAGGAGTTCCTTCTGCAACTGATGGCAGAAAGTGGTGTGGCGGTTGTCATACGAAAACCTAGGAAGAGATCTTGTGTTAGGAGCCTTGTTTTGTGGAGATTATGTGTATGGGTAAGGAGTGACTTGGAGGAATCAAAGCTACATCGAGGAAACTACGAATAGATGTAGAAGGTAGTATCGGCCCGTACTACTGGAAGAAGAGGATTCGTACTCATTTCATGGAGAACTGCGATGAAACCAGGGAGCTAGTAAAGTATGAGACTCTGTGATATATATATATATATATATATATATATATATATATATATATATATATATATATATATATATTGATGCGTATTTTGATGGTTTATATGGTTTATTTTCAGTATGGTGAGTCTTTGAGGCATACCAGTTGGTGGTTCTGGTGATGGTGAGGGCTCAAGCTCAGGTTTTGGAGTCGGGCAGTTGGATGATCAGATGCGGGAGTTCATTTTGTTTGAGATTACCGGCATCATACTTAAGCAGACTCCTTTGATCTTTGGTACGATCAAGGAGGGTATCACGGAGGTGTTAGAGGAGCGTTTGGGCTCTTTCCATTCTGAGATAGTAGCTTTTATTGGGACACATTCACTGGCCTTTAGGGAGTTCCAGGCATGCGGGTTCCAGATTACTTTGGGGAGAAGGACCCGATTGCAAGCAGACGTTGGTTAGCGGATGTCGCTAACGCCTTCCGCACCAGCAGTTGTCCCGACAGGAGCAAAGGTCAAACTTGCTTCCTATCTTCTGAAAGACAGAGCTCGGTACTGGTGGGAGGAGGTTGGGCGCTCTGTTGGTGATGAGGTTGTTGATTCGATGACACGGGATGATTTTATGACCAAATTTCGAGCTATGTTCGCGCCAGTAATTGAGGTGCAACAGCTCGCGAGGGAGTTTTAGGACCTTCACCAGACTACTGAGTCGGTGGCAGAGATCACCGCAATGTTCTGTGAGAGGGCGCTACTGGTTCCACAGTATGTGGCAGATGAGGAGATGAAGAAGACGAGATACCATGAGATACTGAGGAGTGACATTCAGCAGTTTGTAATCCAATCCAGTTGTATGACACTTTAGGATATGATTGTGAGAGTTAGCGAGAGAGAGATTGATCGTGAGATGGAAAGGAAGAGGAAGCCAGATCAGGCTCAGTTTTCAGGGGGTTCAGGCAAGAGGGCCAAGGTATTTGATTCTAGATCGAGAGGTCAGCAGGGCCGTAGCCGCTGTGGCGAGTGTGGCAAGGCGCATGATAGGGCGTGATACATGAATTATAATCAATCTCTCAATCCTAGGTTTTTTTCTCGATTTTAGATTTATGAAAACAGATATCAGACTACTAATTGAACGCATCAATTCATTCCAGGCTTGCCCAAGCGCTTTAGATGTCATCATCAAATCATCAAGGGGCCCACATATATTGCTTTTCCCGTTAGAGCAAAAGGAACAGATAAACTTCGACTTATATGCTTGTGCTATTTACTCATTAAATCATGCACAACAATACATTTTATAACATCAAGTTATAGATGCATTTACGTTTTATCAATGCATAACTGGCTCGTAAACGAGAACTCATATATCTTTGTTTCAAGAATATAAGATTTATTGTCTTAAAATTACTCATAATAGAATCCATGAAGTAATTCTTTGAGTGTGGTTTAATCCAATACTTCAATCCCCATTTCAAAAGTACTCATGAATACTGAAGCAAACAATTACTATGTCTAACCCCTTATACAATCTACCGTCTGATTCATGACAGTCTTAATTCATTACTTACTTCCAAAAGTATGATCGACTATGGATGTTTGAATAATCCATTTATTCGGGATGTAAAACATGCGAAGTGAAACACAATAATAACCTATTAACTATGGTCTCAAAACTATTGAATATAAATAAAACAATTGTTATTTAATGACCATATTAATTAGACTTTGTTAATTGTATAATGTTTCGATTAATCAACTAAATACTTGAATTAAACATCAGTCATGCCATGTTATCAACATGCATATTATGTCTCTCTATGGTCCTTCCTTTGTGAATAGATCAATTGGACATAATTCCAATGATGCTTATATCACAATTCCAAATCCTTATTACAAGTGTAAGAATTCCAAATTCTTGTCACCACAAAATGTGTTAGATTCTAACCTTGCATGCAATATCCTTTTGTGATGATGTGGCGTCAATGTTACAGAGACTTAGCCAACGATGTCACAAAATGCTTCATTGAAACTTTGTTACTAAAACAATTTCATGGTAATGAAGTATCAAATTCAAGGTAACTCCTTGAACACCTTCTTTGCGTTAAGGTTTCTAACTCACATGTAGATTTCAATTCTGAACAAGAATCACCTCCACTCAGAATTATGTCAGCATGGTTTGTCCAAATACTATACTTCCAACTGTCCATAACCAACCAATCTTTTGGTAAACCTCAGACTCTTCTTAACAGTTGTTTAACAACTTTAGTCACATCTTGTTCTAGTCCTTTTTCCCTCTCAATACCCTAGGCATTTGGAAAAATCAAAACAAGTGAGTATTATAGCATATGTAATCGATCCTACATACGAAGCATATGGGATCCGATACATAATGTCTGACATAAACACCTGACAGTTTCTTGCTATAATATTTTCGTATATCGAATTTCCTTTGTTGAATTATTTCAACACGATATTCATATAGGACTAAGTTTTATTAAAACTTCAATATAAACTTTTAGATTTAAAATGAAGTAAAAGCGCTTTCTCCCCTAAATCTTTCTATAGCGAAACAATTTCCAAACTTTGCAACTTGCAAATTTGTAAACTTTGTTTCCTACAAATAGAATTGTCAACTTGCAACACTTAGCATAACAATTATGCTCCCACTAGTATAACAATTATGCTCACACTAGCTATGACATGTATCCAAAAATCAACTGGACTTCGAGAAATCAATACTATTGAGTTTCTTACTAAATTAGATTTCTGATACGTGGTGCTTCGATAAGTCTTCATCTAGACTTCTCAAGCTCATACACCTTCATTAGATAGCATATGTGTATGTTTAAACCCTTTCAGAACTTATAGCAATAAGTCCCGATTGTTCAAACTATTTCTTTCCATTTCTCACAATTTGAACTATGAAAAGGGATGTTGTAATCATATGCGAATTGGAGAACGCAATTACCACAACTGCTAAACATAATGATATTAATCAGATTTAAATTCTACTAGCAAAAGTGTTTCCTCATAATCAGTTTTATGAATTATCGAGAAACCTTTTCCCACTTAGATTTTATGGTGTATGTGTTCCTATCCATGCGAATTTGTCATTTCCAAACTACAATAAGAAGATAAGGTTGAGGACAAAACCAAAATCAAATTTAGGTTTCATGGACTGAACTTTTCTTATTCTTAATTTCTCGTCATCTGGTAGCACAAAGGCCTACCAGCACTTCCAAGTTGTCAAGCAGCTCACTTCCATTGACCAATGTACTATCATTGACCAACGTGATATACCTTTTGCAGTCACATGAGAACCATAGAACTTATAAGCATTGCCAACTCGATAGGAAGGTGCACAGAAAAAAGAGTATGCCAACTTAACACAACAGGTTATCAACCTCAGGTCGTGTGCTAGTGATAACTAAAAGGTTTATTCTTGATTGACTCTTAAAACTCTTCAAAATCAAAAAGACTTCCACTGACATCTTGACATATAAGTTTTTCTGTTACGGAACATTCCTCGACAAGCAAAAAAACAAGTATTCAAAAGTTAGTGTGGATTTCGACAAGAAAAACACTTCACTAAATTGGTCTTAGTTTATCCTTTGTTTTAACCAAAACATCACAACGGTAACGCCTATGTTTCCGGGCTTGCCATTTTTAGCAATGTAATAGTATAGGTTAACCTTTGTAACCCATTTTGAAATAATAGAAGTGTATTATTTGAGTATTATGTGTTTTGTGCTTAATTGCTTAATTATGTGGTTTGATTAATTAAGAATAAAAATAAGCGTCAAAATTTAAGTGTAAAATAAACTTGATATCTTTGGTTAATGTTGTAGTAGTTGAAACGAGGTTTCCGAATATATAAAGAACGCCCAAATCTGACTTCGTATGAGGAAGTTATGATTTATCGAAGTTTCGGCTAAGCGGTGTGCAGCCCGAAATACTCGATTTGAGATCGAGCGGTTTTGAGCCGAAGCAATCTAAACGAGGATCGAAGGTCTCGTTGTTGGTATCGAAGCGATAAAAAGTTAGGCGAGAACGGACGTCAAACGAAGAAGTTATGAATTTATAACGAAGTTTTTCTATCCCGACCTATTAAAAATAAATAATAAAAATAAAGTTAAAATTTGCTGACGGAGTCTAAACGAAAGTTGTAGAGCGTAGTCTCACCTTCGCGTGGATATAAAGAACATCGAAAACGGAGTTCGTATGAAGAAGATATGAAATTCCGAAGTTTATTAAATATTTTGTATTTAAATTTAATTGAAAAATCCGGTATTATCCGAAGGGGAGTCAGCAATCCGATCCGAAGTACGCCCCGCGTACACCAAAGATGTCGACACTCGCAGCAAGTGGCTTCAGATGCGTAAGCAGTGACGTTTTTCGGACCAGTACGTCCCGCGTACTCCGAGGCTCCAGCCTCCTATAAATAGGATCCGAGGGCAGCCAAATTCTTTTGCTATTTTCTCTCTTCTCTCTCCCGTTTTGCATCGATTTGCGTGCCAGAAATACCCCGAAGCCCCGGTATTATTCTCGAGCCCCGAGGCAAGTCCCGAGATCCCGAAGATCCCGAGAAGTGCGGTTCCCGAGCCAAAGCTCTGCCCGCGAGAAGTTCGATTTTTGTGAAGATCTTCCAGATCTGCTGAGGATTACTACTTCTGCAAGTCGTAGTGCTGTCCGATCATCTTCTGATCAAGTGAGTGTATACTACCTTTCATAAACACGATAATAATACAAGTATGGTTTGATTGTATTAAGTATATTGTTGTTTATATGTGTGAATGTGTATTCACTTTCTTCTATCTCATAGATATGATTTATTCTCTATGAAATACGTGTTATGTGTGTGTGTGCCTTATCTGTTATGTGGAATATGTATTGATTAAAGCATGCTATGCAGGTTTTTAAACTATGTATAAAAATGTATATTTTTATCTACTAATATGTTGGGTAGAACATGGGTAGATAGTTGGTGTGTAATAAACAGATGAGAGGCCTCGTTGTTGTTTGATTTAGTCATCTAGCGGAGTTTAGATGACGACCACGAACTTTTCTAGACAGTCTTGTGGAAACATTAGCAGGTTCGCCACCTGTAGGTGTTAATGAACTTGGGTGTTCATTCGTTGTACTCCATCCCCCTCATGGTTGCCTTATTTGACTTATATTGTTGAGGAACCCCCGAAGCATGTGTTGTCGCCCCGATGAAATATTCTTAGACTAGGTCCCTTATGTTAGTTGTTTTAGGGACATAAAGTGAGAATAACAGGAATGGGTAATTGGGTTATTGTTGGTTGGTGGAAATTAAATATAATTATTTATTGTGGGTTGAAAACCCTATATGCTCACCAGGCTCCCAAGCCTGACCCACTCAGTTTTATTTGTATTACAAGAAGTGGCGCGAGGGCATAAGATGGATGAACCATCAAGTTGTTTTGTTTACAAGTCTGTATATGTATATATTTGTTGAATGACTTGTAATGTTATCGTTTATGCTTATTGGTCTGTATCGGAACATGACACCCCGAGTTTTGATTATATAATGAAAAATACATTTCTTTTATGAAATGCTTTGGTAAACATTGTTTTATCATGTTTTGTTTTTGGGAACAAATTCCGCAACTCTTTCAAATCAAAAGGATTTACTCTGAAAATATTTTAAAAGCATAAATGAAAATCGGTCTTTTCTGGCCGAGATTTTGGGGATGTCACAACAACTACCAATTCCAAATGTGCTAGAGTAAGAAAACATTTCTACTCCACATTTCATGAGGTGTTATATACTTTCTTCGTTTGAAGTAATCCTCAAGATACAATTGGTAGTTACTAGAGTATTACTCTAAAACTTGATTGGAAATGAAGTATGACGCATCTCTCGATTAAAACATTTCAACAATATTTGATTCCTCTTCTTAGTCGAAACAATTTCACTAAGATGTTATTCGAGGATCAATTGTGACATGGTTCCATAATCATTAAGATGAGCATAAAACACGATACCAAAATATTCTCCTTTCCTTTCATATTGGAGAAACCTTTATCTTTCCACCTAATAGATTCTTCATATTCGTTTTGACACTCTTTGAAACTTTTCAAAGAATCAGAATTACACTTAATCTTTGTGACATCCCCAATTTCACGGCCAGAAAAGACCGATTTGTTTATGCTTTGTTTTATAAATCAGAGTAATCGTTTAAAGAAAACGGTTGCGGAATTTGTTCCCAAAACAAAATGTGATAAGAATTTATCAAAACATTTCTTTAAAGAAATGTATTTTCATTAAATAACAAAATCTCGGGATGTCATGTTCCGATACAGACCAAAAGCATAAACAGTATAAAATAGACCTTACAACAGTTATTTATAACTACTGATCTATAATCCAAAATCTCTCGTCAAGTCCACCAACTTATACTCTTGTGCCATTACCTGTAATGCAAAGAAAACTGAGTGGGTCAGGCTTGGGAGCCTGGTGAGCATATAAGGTTTTCAACCCACAATAATATATTTATTATATTTAATCATCAAACAATCAACCCAATTACCCATCCCAATTATCTCCATTTATCTTAAGGATCTACCCTAAGAATCATCTATCCTTCATTCTTAAGGATTGACCTGAGGTATAGGCACGAAGTCACATCGTTGCCAGGGTTTACTCAATAGGCGCTAACTCCATAGTCACCAAGGTTTATACAATAGGCACTAACTCCATAGTCACCAAGGTTTATACAATAGGCGCTAACTCCATAGTCACCAAGTCTTATACAATAGGCGCTAACTCCATAGTCACCAAGGCTTATACAATAGGCGCTAACTCCATAGTCACCAAGGCTTATACAATAGGCGCTAACTCCATATTCACCAAGGTTTATATAATAGGCGCTAACTCCATAGTCACCAAGGTTTACTTAATAGTAGGCGCTGACTCCATAGTCACCAAGGTTTATACAATAGGCGCTAACTCCATAGTCACCAACTATCCAATCTACCCATGTTCTACCCAACATTTTCGTAGATATAAATATACACTTTTATACATAGTTAAAACCTGTATAGCATGTTCATCCAATACACATTCCAAATAATAGATGAGACACATACACATAACACGTATCTCATAGAGAGTAACTCCTATCTATGAGTTAGAAGAAAGTAACTACACACTCACACAAAACATATACTTAATACATTCAAACAATACTTGTATTAAAAATGTGTTTGTGAAAGGGACTATACACTCACTTGATTAGACGATGCTCGGACAGCACTACGGCTTGTAAAAGTAGTATTCTTCGGTAGATCTGGATGATCTTCACAAAAACTGGGCTCCTCGCGGGCAGAGCTTCGGCTCGGGAATTTCACTTCTCAGGATCTTCAGGCTTCGGGACTCGCTTCAAGTCTCGGGATGATACCGGAGCTTCGGGGGTACTTCTTTACACGTAAATCGAGGTAATATGGATGGGAGATGAGAGAATGAGCAACCAAACTTGGCTGCCCCTTCAAATCTATTTATAGGGCAAAATTGGCCCTTGCCACGTCGTGGCACCTTTTTCCACGTCGTGGGCTTGGTTGTCAATGCATGCGTCATCGCAAGATGCATTTGAGGGAATCCCGGAGATGTCAGAAGACTGGCCACGTCGTGGCACTGCTTGCCACGTCGTGGTATCTAACAGTTTTGGGGTTTCGCACCCCGAACTTCAGAAATTCATAACTTTCGCATACGAACTCCGTTTTCGACGTTCTTTATATCGACGCGAAGGTGAGATTATGCTCTACAACTCTCGTTTAGATTCCATTGGCTTTTTCACTTTATTTTTAATATATTATAATTATATTACTTATATATTATTTTTAGTAGGCCGGGACAGGAAAACTCTGTTATAAACTCATAACTCCTACGTTTGACGTCCGTTTTCGTCTGTTTTTCCGTCGTTGCACTACTATCGATGAGATCTTCAATTCTCATTTAGATTGTTTTGGATAAATATCGCTCTAATGTAAATTCACTATTTACGTCGCGTTGTGTCGTGCCGGTTCTGTCGCGAAACTTCGACAGGTCATAACTTCTTCGTTATAACTCAGATTTCGACGTTCTTTATATATTCGGAAACCTCATAACATAAACTACATCTTAGTTAAGATTACTTCTTCTAAATAATCTTTCCCAAATAAGTCATTTTTGACGCTTATCGTCTCTAAATTAACTATCCCTGATCGACGGGCATTACAATCTTCT
Source organism: Lactuca sativa (assembly GCF_002870075.4). Taxonomy (NCBI): domain Eukaryota; kingdom Viridiplantae; phylum Streptophyta; class Magnoliopsida; order Asterales; family Asteraceae; genus Lactuca; species Lactuca sativa. The sequence continues at coordinate 26,500,131 of NC_056623.2, read as the reverse complement.
AAGTATAACCATATTTACTAAACCATCAGTAAATCATGATGAATATACTTATTGTCCTTAGTGGTGGATCTGACCGATGCATATCAGTATGTACTAGATCCATTTGTCCTTCAATTTGACTCACAGAAATATGTGATCAATGAATTAATTTTAATGTTTCAAAGATCAAGATTATCACACATCACACAATTCCAATTGTATGATTCCATGTTTTTATCCAACTGAAACTTGGCTGATGAGAATTCCTTTTCACTTGGTTAATCATGAAATTACCACAAACGATATAATTAAGAATCAATCCACATTTAACATTGCTAATAATAGAAATGTAACCACCAATTTTCATAAATTCCATTGTAAGGAAACATAAAGCAAACCAAATAAAAACAAAAATTCACTTTATTGATAATGAGCTGAAAATTTTGTCCTTACAGTACAAATATATGAAAACTAAGTTTCTAGATATTTCCTATGCAATCTATCATAATTCCTAAGCAGCAGCTCAAAAATCTGATCATCAAACTTTGCGACCGAAATCCATCTCTCACGATAAGATTCAACTTACTCTTCTTAAGCTTCCTTCTTTCTCTTAGATTCGGAAAAACATCAAGATGTAACTATCACATCATGTATTAAGAATCTATTAATAGGAACTTAATAAAATAATGGAGTTATATAGTGGATGTACCTAAAATAAAGTCACACAACTTAAGTTTACTATCTCTAAGATCTTTCAGGTAGTCTGGGCAGCTTCGCATCCAATGTGCCTTCAATTGGCAATAGAAACACATCTACCTTTTGGGAATAACACATAGAACTATCTCAGAATTAGCCTTTCTATTTACCATATGGTCAAACGGTTTGATCTTGGACAATCCTTTTCCATTGGGAAGAGAAACATTTTCTGGACTACGAATGTTGCCATTGTCAATGTCCATGGAAATTTTGGAGACAAATCCTTCAAAAAAAATTTGCTTGACTTGTGCTCTTAAGCATTTCTACATCAATAGCAATCAACATATATGTTAGATCAATTAGGGTCACGTCGTGGACCCTCATACAATAGTCTTTAATGAACTGACTATATGATTCAGGAAGCAAAACTAAAACCAAGTCAATGGCCAACTCACTTGGGAAAACGACACCCAACATCCCCAATCTTTCAATGTGCGATTTCATTTTCAGAACATGCGCACATATAGACTTTCCATCTTGATGTTTACATGCCAATATAGCTTGAGTAGTTTCGTACTTTTCAACTTGAAAAATACATGACTTAAGCAAAGTCACTGGAGGAGGTGGAGGAAGAGTTGGAGAAGCACGATTTCTAGTTCCACCATTGCTTGAAGAATGGAACATTCTTTCACCTTAATCAACATGTGGAAGATCATCTTCAGATAGAGAATGAAAAATATTTCCAAAAGAACAAGGAAGACCATTGTTGTCTGAACTTGACATCTATAAAGGGAGAATATAGAATTCAAGTTAGTTGATTTTAATCCTTAATTATTAACCCAGAAAATTAAATTAAAGCTAGGATCCATATTTTCGATTCGAATTCTAAAGAAGGATGTCGTTATCAAATTCGAATATATTTGAGCTAGGTAAAGCATTTACCAATTTCAATCTTATGAAACTCCTAGATCTTTTGAGATGCATTGAACAATTCAATGGCATGTTTAATCTCCATTATGCTCTCACTTTGTGACTAGGATGTCAAGGATCACAACCGAGATGTGAATAACCATGCAAATTAGTTTGGTACTCTCTATGTCATTTATCTTCTGAAATTAATGTGCCGGTTAACCACATGAGCTCCATTAATTCAATGATAATTTACGAGACACCCATTTCCAATAATATTAGTCCTATATTAGTGTGTCGGTTAACCACACACGCTCTACTAACAACCAATAAGGTGCAATGTATAATTTCATGGGTTAGCATCAAATTCACACATTTTCTAAAGTAACTAAGAATGCGGTTTTAGAAAATGGTTTAGTTACTTTATCATTATACTTTTAATGAGGATTAATTGTCATATTGAACCCATTCGGCTAACGACCCTCTGCCACACAAGAGAGCGGTGAGTAAGAATGGATACCCAATGACGGTCATTTTACAGCCACTTCCTAAAACTCTCATTATAATATTGTTGGAAGTGTGTCCAAGTTCATTAACTAGTTGGTGATATTTCTAATAATAGAAAGCTCCTCTTGGGTTGCCCTCAAGACTCAAAATTGAGTTGAATAAATAATAAGAGTACTTAGTTTATTAATTATTATGGTTTAATAATTAATTAGAAACTAATTAGAAAACAATTTGGGAATTAATTAACAGTTTAATTAATAGAAGGGTTGAATGTGAATTAATCAATAGTTGGTTAATTAGGGAACATTCCAGAACCCTAGAATGAAGGGGGTTGGACGAAAATTCCCTTTGGATAAAGGGAATTTCGTTCTTAGCCTATCCTATCCCACATGGATGGAAGGATAAAACCCTAGGAGGTATCCAAGGCTATAAATAAGGCCTTAGGGATTCATTCTTTCTTGCTCATTTGGCTTGAGTATTCACCACCTTCTTTCTCCCTCATTGTGGAAGAACTTTCTTTTAGTTCATCCCTCATAGTTTAATATTTGTTTCTACTCTTTTGGGTTCATTGGGTGTGAACCAAGAGAGGTATTCTAGTTTGGATCCTCATCATCCAAACAAGGTGGCACGCACAAGGAGTCAAGCTCGAAGATCATTAGCTGCTAAAGAAGTTAGTATTCTTCCTTGTATTTTCGGATTTCATAGGGTAGAAGTAATAGTATGAAACCATAGATCCATAGGTTGCGAGTACACTTAGGTAAATCGTTTTGTTGTTTCGATTCATTCGCTGCCTAATTATTAAGTGTATTTGATTCATATATTACCCAACAGCGACATCAGAGCCATTGGTTCATGGTTACTATCACCCTACATCAATATTTTCTAAAAATAAATGTTTGGAACTGAATGATGAAAGAGTAATTGAAAATTTCGTAATGTAAAAAAAACCCTAATTGTAGGTCACGACGTGAACCTGTTGTTCACGACATGAACTCAGCAGATTTGGGATTTTCAATTTTTTCTTCATTTTTCGAATTTGAAGTTTTGATAAATATGGATAAATGTCAAATTTTAATTGTGTAAATCTGAAAATAGATAAATATCATTTAAATTGTTTATTTGAATTTGAATATTTATTTATTCTTTAAATAGAGATTTAAATATTTTAATATTATTTATAATAGAGTTTTATATATTTGAATACTAACCCCTCATGTTTTATTAATTATTAAATTGCATCCTTGTAATTAATTTGAATTAATAAATAGACAACTAAACTTGTATATATGTAAGATCCATATCTATTATATGTATAAGAGAATTGCAATATGCATCCTTGCATATTTTAAATATTGACATTGTCAGTTTTATCTCGACTAGGCGCACCCGTTCTAATGTAGGGGTTTAAGGAGGTCTCTATGATTCCTAATGACGTCGGTTTTTAATATGCTTCATGCTTACCACCCTCACCGCCCTATTGCATTTTGAGAATGGAATTACCGAAAGGGTTTGATAGTGATGATGGACAATCTAAAAGTATTCTAAATACAAGTATAAAAAAAATCTCATTTTATTTAAATAAAAGTGAATCTTATGTTATCCATAAAAATTGCACATTCTCTTTATAACTTGTTGATGGAGCTCGTGTGGTTAACCGGCATGTCAATTTGAGAGTATAGGTAGAGAATGACGTGAGACTCGTGAATCTCAAGCGTAACTTGAGTCGGGGACCACGTAATTTTGTATGGGTGATTCACAATCTATTCAATGATCTGAGGCATCCCCATCATTGAATTTGAGATGAACATAATCCGAGATTAACATGCCTTTGATAGTCAACGAATCTCAAAGATCTAGGAATTTCATAGTGATTGAAACTGACAAAGAGTTTTGTCTACCTAAATAACTTCATGGTGTGTTTACGGCATCCCTTTACATATGATGGAGCCAAATATGGATCCTAGCCTTATTCTAGTAATTTGTTTTAGGGTAATTGCTAATTAAGGATTTGTATGAAACTAATTGGAATCTTATCTTTTGTAGATGTCGAACCAAGCCAACAACAACAACAACAATCTTCCTCCTCCTCTTACTTAAAACTCAAACTTCTCTCTAATGTCGGTTCTTAATACGGAGAAACTCAAGGAGGATGGATCCAACTATCTTGATTGGATCAGGACCTTGAGGATCATGTTAAGATATGAGAACAAAGAGTATGTTCTTGACGAAGATGTTCCCATACTTGGAGAGAACCCTGCCCCAGAAGAAGTTACTGCCTACAACAAGCATTACGATGAATCAACCAAAGTGGCTTGTCTAATGTGAGCGACCATGGCTTCTGGTCTCAAGAAGAACTTTGAAACATGGGGTGCATTTGACATAAACTAGCAACTCGAGGAGATGTTCCAAGAGCAAGCTAGGCAAGAATGATTCGAGATCGTTACGTCCCTCATGGCATGTAAACTATAAGAGGGAGCTTCTGTATGTGCGCACGTCCAAAAGATGAAGTCGTACATAGACAAACTTGGGAATCTAGGTGTCGAGCTACCTAAGGAGTTGGCCATAGATATGGTTTTGAACTCGCTTACTAGTTCATTTTTGCAGTTCATCATGAACTTCAATATGAATGGCCTTGACAAGACCTTGACGGAGTTGCATGGCATGCTCAAAACTGCTGAAGCGAGCATGAAGAAACCCAACAACTCTAACCCTACTACTCTAGTATTGGCTATTGATCGTAGTTCTGCTAAAAGGAAAAGGGCACCTCAACCTAAAGGAAAGGATAAGGCTAAGGTCGGTGTAGAGTTTAGATGTTGTAAAAGTCGAAGTGTTTGTTTTCTTTAGTTCTGCATGTTAGTTATTTTACTAAATCTTCATTTGTGCGAAGCGTATAGTTCAAGACTTAGCATAATTTTTGTACACTCAGGTTTCCTATAAATAGGGACTGAGGTTAGAAGTAGAGAGATCGAATACACGAGTGATTCATTAATCATTCGCAAGTTCTCTCTGCTTAAGTCTGTAATCAGTTTCTTCATCAATATAAGATCTGATTAATATTTACTTTCTGTGTTCTTACTTTTCATTCATATAATCATGATTGCTTTCTAAATCTCGATTACAATTCTCTTCAATTGGTATCAAAGCAGGATTCAAACTACATTGATCTGATTTTGGTTTTAGAATCATTTGCTTTTTGAGTAGTAACTTTACTCAAAATTTTCCGCGCATTTTGGTTTTGAAAATCTCTCTTGATCTTCAGATTTGAATCGATTATGCATTTGAATTGTTTAGTCGAGTGATCGATTAGCCATCGGTGATCAATTCATTTGATCAATTCACAAAATCATCAAGTTTTTCAAGCTTTCAAAAAATTATCGTCTTCATCAATGGCGAACTTCAACATGAATACCGTGACTTCTTTCTCTCACTTACTTGGTTCTTCAACCAAAATTCCAATGTTAATCCCTAAATACTATGATCAGTGGGCTGATAGGATGGATGATTACTTAAATGGAATTGATGAAGAGCTCTGGAATTGTATCAGTAGAAAAGGTCTACTTCCTGATAATGCTCAATCAATTGGACAATCTGCTTCTTCAGAAGAAGTTGCTGATCAACAGAATCGCATGAAGAAAAATGAGAAAAGGTGTATGAGAGAACTAAGAGGTGCTTTGCTTCCTGTGGTTTACAATTACATTCGTAGTTGTAAAACAGCCAAGGACATTTGGATCACACTAAAAGAGAAGCATCAAGGTAGCGAAAAGACGAAGATTAATTCTGTTGAGCAATGTCTTATTGAACTTAAGGAATTCAGACAAAAGGATGTTGAAACTCTTGAAAACTACTATGATCGTCTGAATGAGCTTGTTTATCGTTGCAACAGGTATGGAATCACAAGGTCTCTCATGGAATTCAATCTAACATTCATCATGGGTCTTCGCAAAGAATGGCGTAGTGTGAGTATGATGATAAAGAACCAACAAAGTTTTGATACACCCAACTTGAATGATCTCTACAACCAGCTGAAAACACACGAAAGCGAAGTTATAGAAATGTTTGAAGAATCAATACAGAGTCTAGGAGGTCCTTTGGCTTTGGTTTCAAAGATTTCTGAAATTGATACTGGTGAAAAGGAAGGATCAGACAATGAAGGTTTCTTAATGAATTCTGATGATGAAGCAGTTGCATTCTATTCAAAAAACAGAGTTAAGAAATTTTTCGAAAAGCCTTTCAATCCAAAAGGAAAGCCAAATGATGCAAAGAGTGGTTTTATAAAAGCTGGAGGTGAGGAAAAGAAGAAATTGGAAAAGGTTGAAGAAAAGCAGAAAGATGCGAAGGCAGAGAAGATATTAAAAGGTGACTCTGGAATTTATTGTCATTACTGCAATGGTGCAAATCACTTTGCAGCTGATTGTATGCTGAGAAAGAAAGAGGAGAAGAAAAAAAAAATCAAAGATGAAGCCTACTACTCAGAGAAGCTTGAGGAGGTATGTGCGAAGGCAAAAGGATTGTCATTAGTTGCGAAAGGAGAGTCTGATGAAGAAGAAAGTGGAACTTATCAGATCTAGTCTTCAGGATCTGATGATGAAGAAATGAGGCACCCAACTCATGGTGCAATGTTTGCAAGTTATGAAGATAATTGCGAAGAGAATGTTTCTGGACGATGCTTTGTGTCCAAGTCCACTGATAAGTGTCCAATGACAACCAAGGTACGTGCTATTCTTGAATCATTTAATATTCATTTATCTACTTGTGATGCTGAAATAACTTCATTTGATGATACTGTTGCTTATTTTGATTTTGTTATTGTGTCTGCTAGTATAGAAGCACAAAATCTAAAATTGCAACTAGTTGAGACAAGAAGACAATTAGAAATAAAATGAAGCAAAGTAGATAAACTTAAATTACAAATGAAAAATGTAAATTGTGATAGGAACAATCTAGATAAAGATGTTAAGTTGTTACTAGCACAAAGAAACATTTATTGTAACTCTGCTAAACGTTTATATGCGAAGTTAACAACTTTACATCATTCATCTGAAATAAGCAAAGAACAACATAGGAAATTGTTACCTTTTCTAGAATATGAACACGAAAAAGTTGATGTTGTTTCTTATGACTGTGAAAACAAAATTGCTCAATTTGACAAAATACCTGATGATAGATTCGCATATGGTATTGTCAAAATTGATGAATTCTTGAATGCTGATGAGTTATTTAGTATTGTTAATGAAAGTTTGACAAAGAATGAACAAGTGAAAATCTTAAAGAAAACTAAAACTTCAACTCTTGATTCTCAAGACAATTATGTTGATGTCGATGACAATTCGGATAATGTGAGTGAAATCAGTGAGATCGAAGAGGAAGAAGAGGTCGATTGTTCTAAATTGTCTATCATTAATATCACATCTAAGGTCAAAGGTAAAGAAATTATAGTTGATTCGATAGTAAAGGATGACAATGATAAACCCTCTACTTCGCAACATTGTGACTTTGATAATGTGGAAGTTGAAATCTGGAAGACTGATGACACTGATGAAGACAAAGAAGAAGTGAAGGATTCGCATGAAACACCTCAACGAGTTGTTGTTAATCAAGTGTTTGGTGATACAAAAGAATTCGACAAAATTCTTTATGACAAAGGTGCACATTATTTGGAAACTAATACTGTGGTTTATCCAAATTCTACATGTACAGATAACACAATTTTTCCAAATCAAGTCTTTGTCACAACTGGAAATGTTGAGAAAATTAAACCTGAATTCAACAAAATGGTTGAAAATGACAATCAAAGGTCAACTACTGAAGGTTTCTTTGCAAATCAAAATACAGTAGAAAACAATTTAACTCAAAATTCTTATGTTTTTCAAGGTCAAAAATCATCACAAAAATGGGTGGTTAAAAGTGAAAAAGAAAACAAAGTTTTTGAAAGAGATGAAAAATCAAAGATGGAAGTGAAATTAAATTCTCATGAATTTAAGTTGATGGTTGGATAGTATTCAACAGAAAACAATGTTTCAAAAAGAAAAGCAAGAAAAGCAATCTTTTGGCAAGTTGTGTCTAATGATAAACCAAAAGTTGAAAAAACAAAAATTTCAAAGACAAAATCATCAAAATTTTAGAGAATAAATAAACAAAAGGATACAAGTTTTTACAAACCAATATATTCTGTTGACAAATTTCCAATGAAAAATAACGATAAATTTGTTCGGAAATATGACAACATTAGAAAATTTGAGACTTCGCAAAAATTTGTGAATGATCATAAGTTTCAAAATGTTGGCAAATTAACGAATAATTCATCAACTTTGAATGTCAAAACTCAAGCAAAACCAAAATTTTCATCCAAACAACCAAATTTTCCAAATCCTTCAATCTCAAAACCGACCAAAGTTTCGTATACAAAAGGAAAATCTGATGTATATACGATCAACAATTGGCTTGAAGGGAAAGGAAAACAATACCAAAATGGGAAGTTTTCAAAGCAACAGATAAAGATTGCATTTGACAAGTTTGTGAATGAGTCTTCTACTAGTAGTTCATCATCTCATTATTCGCAAGTCCCGGTACAAAAGTAGAAACCAGTTATGAAAGTTTTGAATGTTGTGAAGGATGAGATGAAAGTCAATGGAAATCCAAAACTATCGAACAACAATATTTCAATATCTAGATCTGTTGATGTTGATTTAATTGATAGTGTCACAGAAAAAGTGAAAACATGGTTTTCAAATTCAAAGAATTTGTTCAATACTACTAATAAAGGACCCAATAAGTCTTGGGTTCCTAAATTCTTTCAATAAATGCAGGTGATATGTGACGAGCAATATGATGCGAAATGATATATTGATAGTGGTTGCTCTCGTCACACGACTAGAAGAAAGGAAAACTTGCGAGATTATAGAAGCTTGGAAAATGCTAGAGTAGTCAAATTTGGAAATAATCACAAGTGTCAAGTGAAAGGCTATGGAAAAGTCACAAATGGACAATTCACAGTTAATAGGGTTGCTTATGTCGAAGGTCTTCAACATAACTTGATTAGTGTTTCGCAACTTGTTGTGGGTAATGGAAATCAAGTTGTGTTTAATGAAGAAGGAAGTATCATTTCAAAAACAAAGACAAATGAAGTACTTCTCAAATCCAAAAGATATGGAGACATGTTTACACTAGATATCAAACCAATTGTGGGCAAACCTGTAGTGTATCTACTATCAAAGGTCTCTAATGATGTTAGTTGGCTCTGACATAGAAGATTGTCTCATTTGAACTTTCGCAATATTAACAAACTTGTCACTGAAGATTTGGTTCGAGGTTTACCTATACTAAAATTTGACAACGATACTTTGTGTGCAGCTTGCGAACAAGGAAAACAACATAGAAAAGGTCATCCAATTGTGATAGATTCAAAGATCGTGGAACCATTGGAACTTCTTCACATTAACTTATGTGGACCATCGACTGTTGCTACAATCAATAAAAAGCGGTACATTTTAGTTATTGTTGATGATTTTTCTCAATTTACATGGGTATTTTTTCTCAGGTTAAAATCTGAAGTTGCTCAGACGATGATTGATTTTATCAAAAAGATTGAGATTAGTCTTAAAAAGAGTGTTCGCAGAATTAAAAGTAACAATGGTTCTGAGTTTAAAAATCAAACACTGGATTTATTTCTCACAGGCAAAGGCATTTCGTATAATTTCTCATCACCATGTACTCCACAACAAAATGGTGTTGTTGAAAGAAGAAATAGGTCTCTATGCGAAGCAGCCAGACCCATGTTAACATATGCGAACTTACCTCAATATCTTTGGGCTGAAGCTGTATCGACTGCATGTTTTACTCAAAATCGTTCATTCATTCATCGAAGATTCAATGTCACTCCATATGAAATACTCAACAATTGAAAACCTAATGTAAAAATTTTTCATGTTTTTGGTTGCAGGTGTTTTATAATGAATCTAAAAGATAATTTGACCAAGTTTCAAGCTAAAGCTGATGAAGGCATATTCTTAGGATATTCGCAAAATTCAGTTGCATACAGAGTGTTAAACAAGCGAACAAGAAAAGTTGAAGAAACTTTTAATTTAACCTTCTATGATTACTATCTTAAACAAACGGATAGTAAATTTGAAAATAAATCATTTCTTGTTGATTCAGATACTCAAACTGAAAATTCAGATATAAATGATTTTGATTATGACTTAATTTTCGGAATTCCTGACAGGGCAATTGATGCGGAAGTTCATGCTCCTTATAATCAAACATCAGAATCCTCAAACCATACTGATGATTCAACAATAACTACAAAGTCAATATCTTGCAAAAGTGTGCCTGAAGTTCGTATGGAGGCGGAGCATACGATCACCAATATACAGAGAGAGCAAACTTTCGAGGGGGAGAATGAAACTCTGAATCATCAAGTTGAGTGGGAGCATTCGCAATTTCAACAGGAACATCATTTTGAGGGGGAGCATCAAGATGAACATCATGTTGAGGGGGAGCATGATGCAACATAGAGAATTAATCTTTATGAAAATAATGAATTTCATGAATTAAATGATAATTTTTCTGTTGCAGGATCTGAAAATGAAGATATGTACGAAGACGCACCATTGGAATTTCATCCTGATTTTCCACCACTTGAGAAATGGACAAGGAATCATCCCAAAGAACAGGTGATTGGGAATCCACAAGATGGTGTGTTAACAAGAGCTCAAATTCATGCGAAAAATGAGGTACTGAATGCGAACCAAGAATTATGTATGTTTAATGTTTTTATTTCGAAAATAGAGCCAATGACAGTAAAGAATGCTATGGAACACTCAGATTGGGTTGTTGCTATGCAATCTGAACTGGCTGAATTTGAACGAAATAAGGTTTGGAGATTAATTCCTAAACCTTCTGATGTTTCGATTGTCGGATTAAAATGGATTTTTAAAAATAAAACCGACAAAGATGGCAATATTATTCGAAATAAAGCTAGACTAGTTGTTAAAGGCTATTCACAACAAGAAGGAATAGACTATGAAGAAACATTTACTCCTGTCACAAGACTCGAAGCAGTTCACATATTTTTAGCTTATGCAGCTCACAAAGACTTCGACGTTTTTCAAATGGATGTTAAGTTTGCATTCTTAAATGGAGAACTAGAAGAAACAGTTTATGTTGAACAACCACCATGATTTACAAATGAGGATCATCCTGATCATGTCTACATACTAGACAAAGCAGTTTATGGGTTAAAACAAGCACCAAGAGTCTGGTATGCAACAGTTACAAATTTTTTGAAACAATCTAAATTTAAACAAGGATCAGTTGACCCCACATTATTTCGCAAGAAAGTTGGGAATCATCTTATGCTTGTTCAAATTTGTGTTGATGATATTATTTTTGGCTCAACTGACCCTACATTGTCGATTGAATTTGAAAACCTCATGAAGAGTCAATTTGAAATGAGCATGATGGGAAACATTAATAATTTTCTTGGTTTAAATATAAGACAGAACATGGATGGAATTTTAATCAACCAAGAAAAATACATAAAGAACCTGCTTGAAAAGTTTGGAATGACAAACAGCACGAAGCAGAGAGTACCAATGGCAGTGGGAACAAGACTAACTTCTTCATTAGATACTCCTGCAGTTGATTTAACTCTTTATCGAAGCATGATAGGGTCTTTATTGTACTTAACTGCAAGCAGACCTGATATTATGTTTTCAGTATGTAATTGTGCTAGGTATCAATCTAATCCCAGAGAACCTCATTTAACTGCAGTGAAAAATATTTTTCGCTATCTTAAGGGGACAATTTCGTTAGGACTTTGGTATCCTTCAAAATCGGGATTCTTCATTCAAGCTTTTTCAGATTTTGATCTAGGAGGATGTACTTTGGATAGAAAAAGTACAAGTGGTGGGTGTCAACTATTGGATGGGAACTTGGTGAGTTGGCAGTCGAAGAAGCAAACTTGTGTTGCTATATCAACGGCTAAAGTTGAATACATTTCAGCTGCCGCTTGCACTTCGCAAATCATTTGGATTCAGAGTCAACTTCGTGATTATGCTATAAATATGAAAAAGATTCCCTTGTATTGTGATTCTCAAAGTGCAATTCGCATTTTTCATAATCCAGTATAACACTCAAAGACAAAACACATTGCTCTTCGATATCATTTTATCAAAGATCACGTGGAAGATGGGAATATCGAAATACATTTTGTTAAAACCACTGAACAACTTGCTGATATTTTTACTAAACCTCTTCATGAAAAATCATTTGTAAGAATTTTAGCAGGTTTGGGGATGATTGATGCGAATTCAGTGCCAAAATCAATAACTCAAGAATGAAAGGTCCATTCAGCAGCTCTGAGTCAGAATCATTCAGAAGTTACTGTGCGTTAAGAGGCTTCGCATTGCTTCGCATTCGCACATTTGGTAACTAAGGTTCAATTTAATATTTTTTTTTTGTTTTTTGCTTTGCGAAAAACTTGAAAAATCAAAAATATTTTCATTTGTTTGTCTATTTTTGAAAAGTTTAAAAACAACAAAAAGATTTTCTTTTCTTTAGTCTTTAATTTTTGAAAAATACAAAATCACAAAAATATTTTTCTTTTTAACTTTTTTCTTTAAGTTTTGTGTGTTTTTAGTTTTAGTCAAGAGCATAATGCGAAGAGGTCATGCTTATATGTTTCTATGGGAAGGTATCATTTCTTTCAACTTTGTACTAGTTAGGATGTCCGTAGAAGCATGCTGCAGCATGTTGACACAAGCCTCATATGACTCTATGTGTGAGAAACGAAAGCCTTAATGAAATTATCTAATGAAACTTTCTTCCCAATCAGGCTTATATTCACATTAGTCAAAAGAGCTACCTTACTCTTCTCATATGAGTAAAGAGTTTTCTGTTTTGTCCACAAATAACAGAGGTACATTCGATCTTATAACCAATCTTTTTCATCACAAAATTTCTTAACACGATGCACAAACAAAGACACATGTCCAAGAGATCATTTGATCAAACCAATCGTGATTTAGACATGTCATCATTTTGTGTTAATGATCTTGTTTCATGAGTCTGTGAATTAAGTGAAACCCAAAAACTTCGCAAGTTAAGGAATTGACGGGGAACTATGTTCCAGACTTTTACGAAAACACTTGTTTCTGTAGCTGATATTTCATATACTCCAAATTATATTCATTCTTATGAGTGATCCTGATCAAATTTTCGGAACCCACGAATTTTGTTTCTCAACAAGATCCAGCACTTAATTTTTCTTTGAATATAATTTCCGAGTGAGTATATATCTGAAATTCTTGTCGCTTTTCAAAATAATTCAAAGCAATCTTGTTCCTGAACACAATGTTCAAACAAGTAATTTCGGTTACAATTACTCACATTATGTTTAGGATGATATGTAACGAAATTCGCAAACCACCATATTAAGCCGATAAAAGAATGTAACGCCTGTGTTTCCGGGCTTGCCATCTTTAGCAATGTAATAGTCTAGGTTAACCTTTGTAACCCATTTTGAAATAATAAGAATGTATTGTTTGAGTATTATGTGTTTTGTGCTTAGTTGCTTAATTATGTGGTCTGATTAATTAAGAATAAAAATAAGCGTCAGAATTTAAGTGTAAAATAAACTTAATATCTTTGGTTAATATTGTAGTAGTTGAAGCGAGGTTTCCGAATATATATATAGAACGCCCAAATCTGACTTCGTATGAGGAAGTTATGATTTATCGAAGTTTCGACTTAGCGGTGTGCAGCCTGAAATACTCGATTTGAGATCGAGTGGTTTTTAGCCGAAGCAATCTAAATGAGAATCGAAGATCTCATTGTTGGTATCGAAGCGATAAAAAGTTAGGCGAGAACGGACGTCAAACGAAGAAGTTATGAATTTATAACGAAGTTTTTCTGTCGCGGCCTATTAAAAATAAATAATAAAAATAAAGTCAAAATTAGCCGACGGATTATAAACGAAAGTTGTAGAGCGTAGTCTCACCTTTCCGTGGATATAAAGAACGTCGAAAACGGAGTTGGTATGAAGAATATATGAATTTCCGAAGTTTATTAATTATTTTGTAATTAAATTAAATCATTAATTCGGAAGCCTTATCCGAAGAGTAGTCACCGATCTGATCCGAGGTACGCGTTGCGTACTCGTGTACGCCCCGCGTACTCCGAAGGTGTCGACATCGCAGCAAGTGGCTTCGGATACGTAAGCAGTGACGTTTCTCGGACCAGTACGCCCCGCGTACTCCGAGGCTCCAACCTCCTATAAATAGGATGCGAAGGCAGCCGAGTCTTTTGCCAATTTCTTCTCTTCTCTCTCCCGTTTGGCATCGTTTTGCGTGCCAGAAATACCCCAAAGCCCCGGTATTATCCTCTAGCCCCGAGGCAAGTCCCGAGATCCCGAAGATCCCGAGAAGTGCGGTTCCCGAGCCGAAGCTCTGCCCGCGAGAAGTTCGATTTTTGTGGAGATCTTCCAGATCTGCTGTGGATTACTACTTCTACAAGTCGTAGTTCTGTCCGATCATCTTCTGATCAAGTGAGTGTATACTACGTTTCATAAACACGATAATAATACAAGTGCGGTTTGAGTGTATTAAGTAAATTGTGGTTTATATGTGTGAGGGTGCAGTTACTTTCTTCTAACGAGTAACTATGAATTATTTTATGCGATATACTTGTTATGTGTATATTTTGTGATTGTATGCGTGAATGGATATTCACTTTATTCCATCTCATAGATTTGAATTGCTTTCTATGAAATACGTGTTATGTGGTATGCCTCATCTGTATGTGGAATATATATATATATATATATATATATATATATATATATATATATATATATATATATATATATATATTGAATGAAAATGATATACAGGTTATTAACTATGTATGAAAATATATATTCTTATCTACTAATATGTTGGGTAGAACATGGGTAGATAGTTGGTGTGTAATAAACAGATGAGAGGCCTAGATGTTGTTGTTGTTGTTGTTGATCTAGTTATTCAGCGGAGTATGGATAACGACCACGGACTCCTTCTAGACAGTCTAGTGGAACGCTAGCAGGTTCATAACCTGTAGTTGTTGTGAACGATGTGTTCACCGGTGTACTCTATCCCCCTCATGGTTGCCTTTAGGATATCTATTGTTGAGGAAACCCCTTCGTAGTGATGTCCGTCCCAATGAAAATCCTAGATTAGGTCCCTTGAGATAGTTGTTGTTTTAGGGACGTAAAGTGAGGATAACGGGAATGGGTAATCGGGATAGTGATTGGTTGGTGAAATTAAATATAAATTATTTATTGTGGGTTGAAAACCCTATATGCTCACCAGGCTCCCAAGCCTGACCCACTCAGTTTTATTTGTATTACAGGAAGTGGCACAAGGGCGTAAGATGGATGGATCATCTTGTTGTTTTGTTTACAAGTCTGTATATGTGTATATTTGTTGAATGACTTGTAATGTTATCGTTTATGCTTTATGGTCTGTATCGGAACATGACATCCCGAGTTTTGATTATATAATGAAATGCATCTCTTGATGAAATGCTTTGATAAATATTATTTTATCATGTTTTGTTTTGGGAACAAATTCCGCAACTCTTTCAAATCAAAAGGATTTACTCTGAAATTATTTAAAAGCATAAATGAAAATCGGTCTTTTCTGGCCGAGATTTTGGGGATGTCACAAAGAAGCCCTTCGATACTTTTCTATAAGTATTCGATTGTATGTCACGGGAAAACACGAAAGTAGTTGATTATCTCTCTTGATAATTAATGAAGTAACCTTTGCCTGGGGTTTTACTGCTTTATGTCAATAAATTTTGACATCACAGAATTCCAAAAAAAATTTAACTTGCTTCTTATCTTATTTCTTTGACTCACATGCACTCACGAAATCCTTGAAGTTCTAAGTAATACCAACTTAGGCTGATGATTTTGCAAGTCTGGCAAATGACTTTGTTTAAAATCCCATGAACGAAAGAGCCCAACCTCGATACCGAAGGGTCCTTATTCACACAGTTGTACTCATGAACAGTCTCCAGTAACCGTTGGCCCTAGTTTCAAGGCACTTTATGGGGCATGATCATTACAACGGCTATTGATTGCAAGTTTCCAGGAACACGTAGCCTACTCTATTTTTGGAAACGGTTCATCTTTGAGATTAACATATAAAAGGGATAATCTTTTATGATAATCATTACGCGATTCAAATTTCTCAGACGAACAAAAAGCCCTAATTTTTCTTTCAAGAAATTTCTCAGAATAACAATGGCTGCTACTCAATCCAACACCGAAGAAGTTATCTCACAGTCTCTTATGAAGATTCAAAGCATAAACTACCAAGTTGATCCTAATGTCTCATCCTACCCAAAAGAATTGAAGATGTTGATCGTTGCACTGAAAAGGCCACCATTATCAACTGCTATGTTCAATTCTTTTCCTGTTCCTATGACTTGGTTGTCAATGGCGGCATCAACTGCGTCATACAAATATGCAACGGATGTCATTACTTTCAATCTGGTGAATAACAAGAGGGTTCGTCTTAACAAGAACATGTTCATTGACTTCCTGAACATTCCTCGTAACCCACCGTTCTTTAAACCCACCAATTCACAGATTATCTTCATGTTCAATGAGATGGGACATCAACCCACTCTTGAAAAGATAAGTGATTTCAGGAAATCCAGCTTACCATGTATTTGGAATTTCTTATTTGGTATCTTTCTAAGATGTTTGACCGGAAGGAGTGTAGGTCTAGACGGGGGACGAATGGAGGTTTATGCCATGGTTATGGGTCTTTACTATGATTTAAGTATTGATTATGGAACTCAACTTTGGAAGGAGTTCAACAAAAGCCTAGAAAATACAAGTGTTGATAAGGGGATTTCTTGTGCAAGGTACTGGAATTTGATTTTAGAAAAAGTATACCCAAAAGAAGGCATTCAAGTTCCTGAAGAAGGAGAAGTTGCAGAATTTTCTTTGTACCAGTTTCCCAAAGTTGTTGAAGATGATGAAAATATCTTCACAAGTGTCGCAAGAATTCCTGATGCAATGCTTCGCAAAGTTTCTTCTACTCACAAGGTGTTAGTTCGATACATGAAGACTTTTGATCCTAATGTGCGAACTGGAGTGTTATTTGAAGTCAGTGTTGAGTCATCAAAGAAGAAGAAGAAGACTCAGAAGGAAGAAAAATACGAATCTTCAAAAGTGTCAAAGGTTGAAGAGGTTGAGAAAGATGAGCTTTCTACTAAAACTATGAAGGAGATTATACCGACAAAGTCAAGGGTATTAAAGAAGCTTCGCAAATCATCACACATGACGACTACTTCTCCTACTATTCGCAAAACCGAGGTGAGTAGTAAGGGGGCTGTGTTTAGAGACGTTCTGGGATCCTGTTTCTCCAAGTTCAAAGAGAAGAAGAGCTCAAGAGGTTGCGAAGCATATTACTCAAAAGCAATACAAGAAACGGAAGATGATTATTCGCAATGAATCATCAAATGATGAAGCGGTTCCAGAGACTCCATCTGTTTCCCTTTCCACAATGGTAAATATTTCTCTTCCAATTACTTCGCAAATTTCCACTACCACATCCATTCCACTTGAAGTTGTTACAAACAAATCAGTTCATGAGGAGGAACTTATTTCTGATAAGGTTGTTAACGTATCTGATACGGGGACACCTATCACGAATATTGAACTTATAGTGCCAATCAACTTATCTACTTCATTACCACCATTTCCTCTTCCAAATACAAATACAACCACATCATCCATATTTGATCATCCTTTAAAACATCCCATTACTACATTGTTTCCATCTCAATCACCTGAAACACCACAACCTTTACCTTCGCAAGCTCCATCTGATGAATAAAATGAAGGAGGAGGTTTTGGAGGAATGTTTGAAACCTTACACTTTGATTCGGAGGAAGAGGAAATACCTTATCATATGCTTATGTCAGGTAAGCAATTTAAAATCCTGAATCGAAAGTTGAATGCAATTATTCAATCACAAGATGATTCTGGTACAAAGTCATCTATATCGGGTTTGGAGGTTGAATCCATGATCAAAGCTGCAGAGAAACGTATTACTGGCAAAGTTGATGATTCAGATAAGAATAACGAGCTTCGCATTCAAGCTCAAGGAAAATCTTTTGATGGCGTTATAAAAGATTTGCAAATTGTTACAAAAGAACGACATGTTCTTTTTGTACAAGATGTGAAGAAGGTCAAGGAAGATGTTAACTTCAAAATTGAGGAGTTAAAGAAAGAAATTGCAAAGGAGCTTCAAGAGCTTAATTCGCAAAATTTGGATGTACAAAAACGTGTTGATATTGTTGCTGAAGCACTGACCAAGCTTGCTACTGATTATCAACCGTTTGCTCTAATTATCGAAGCCAAGCATCAAGAGAATAAGGAGCAGTTTTCAAAATTAATTCAGTTGGTGACTGAATTAAAAAGTTGTGTTTTGCAGCCTTCTCAACAATCAATTCTTACTCCGGAATTTTTAACCCTTAAAGTCAACACTTTGGAGCAAGCTATTCAGAAAGCGTTGGCCCTGATTACCAATTTTACTTCCGTTTTGCCAAAGAATGCCCCGCCTGCTTTCACAGGGTGCAAGGGGAAGAAATAAAAGGAAGTAAAGGAGAGGATGCGAAAACTGTTGTGAAGATACATTCAACTCAGCTTAAAACAACTTTGCCTGTAATCATGAAACCAATTCCTTCAACAATAGTAACAACGAAGCCAATTTCTAAGGGAATTACAATTGGTTCAACAGAAGGAGGAAGTTCAAGTGCAAAACCTCAAACAGTGAATACTGGAAAAGGCAAATTGAAAAGTCAAAAGAAGAAAAGAAAGCTGAGGTTGAAGCTGAAATGGAAAAACAAAGACAAATTCAGAGCATACTAAGGCAAAGAGCAAGTGACCCACCAACTTTGAACAAGGCTGATCCTGCGAAGTTAAACTCGTTTGAAACCATTGAATCTAAAGTTTTGGGGAATCACTTGTACGAGTTTGATAAAAAGCCTAGAAGAAGTTATGATGTTGCGAACTCAGACAGATGCTAACTTGATTTTCCAAAAAACGAAATGATGTTTATTACGACGCAGTACAAGATCAGTGAAAAATTTGAAAATGCTGATGAATACACTTACTTGAAGATCATATTTCATGCTGTACTTGCGAAGGATCAAGAGGAAGTTTGGTCTTTAATGAAAATCAAGAAAGTTCTAACAATCAAGAAGGATGTAATGTTCGAGAACATGCTTCAAAACTTTCGATATTTCGTGGTTCGTGTAGATAACAAGGCATTTGATTTTACCATTGCTAATTTTCCCTTGATGAATGTAAATGATCTCATTCAAGTGGCATTTATCCTTAAAGACATGGAAGAAAACAAGCTAAAAGGATATGATATTAATGTGTTTCAGATTTGGTTTCACACATATCAAGATATTCATAGATAACTGCTATGATTGCTTGGCACTGACTGATGAAGAACTTGCATCAGGCCTTGGAAGAAAAGCTACAGTCTCTTGGGAATCAACTTTGCCTCAAACGGAATTAAAGAAGTATGCAGATGTAGAAATATGCCTTAAACCTTTTGGCATGGTTTTCTCAGGCAAAGATACGAAGGGGAAGCCTAAGAGGTTTTTGTTTAAAGTCTCAGAGATAGAAAGATACACCACTTCGCAATATACGAATTTCATTGTTCGTATGAATAATTGCACGAAGAATAATGAAGGAGACGGGAAGGAGCTTAAAAAGATAATCACTTGGTATTTAGAAATCCGAAGAAAAATGCACTCAGTTGTTCAGAATCACACAAACTGAATAGCTTCGACTGTTTACAAAGGGGGAGAATGTAGAGTTTAGATGTTGTAAAAGTCGAAGTGTTTGTTTTCTTTAGTTTCACATGTTAGTTATTTTACTAAGTCTTCATTTGTGCGAAGCGTATAGTTCAGGACTTAGTATATTTTTTGTACACTCAGGTTTCCTATAAATATGGACTGAGGTTAGAATTAGAGAGATCGAATACACGAGTGATTCATCAATCATTCGCAAGTTCTCTCTGCTTAAGTCTGTAATTAGTTTCTTCATCAATACAAGATCTGATTAATATTTACTTTCTGTGTTCTTACATTACCATTCATATAATCATGATTGCTTTCTAAATCTCGATTACAATTCTCTTCAGTCGGACACTCTGAACCTGCTCCCAAGAAAAGGGCTCAAGCTGAAATAGCTCCTTCTTCTGATCCAAGTGAAGCCATTTGTTTTTACTGCCAGGAAAAGGGACACTGGAAGCGTAGCTGCCCTAAATACCTCGAGGACCTTAAGAAGGGCAAAGTCAAGGTGGGTGGCACCTCAGGTATGTTCATGATAGAACTCCATAGCACATCTACTTCTAGTTCTTGGATTCTTGATACAGGGTGTGGTACTCACATTTGCTCTGATATGCAGCGACTAAGACAAAGTAAGAAGTTGAAGCATGGTGAGCTCAACCTAATCATGGGAAACAGTCACAAGTCAGTTGTTACAAGGATTAGGAACTATGAGCTCATGCTTAGTAGTGGTGTTTACCTTAGTTTATTAAATTTTTGCTACTCGCCTGATATGGCACGAAACATTATTTCCTTTCATGCACTTTATAAGGATGGTTGTCGTTTTTCTTATGATAATGATAATGGTAACATTTTGGTTTATAAGAATGGGTGTTTTATTTTTAAAGCTAGTCCTTGTAAAGGTGTGTATGAAAGTATTTGTGATGGTGATGTTGATAAACTAATAATAAATGTTGGTTCGTCTAATAGTGAATTAGATAAATCATGTTTGTGGCATTGTCGACTTGGCCATATAAACAAGAAACGCATTGCCAAGCTCCAATCTGATCAAATCTTGGAATCATTTGACCTCAAATCGGATGATGTATGCGAATCTTGCTTACTTGGCTAGATGACAAAAGCACCATTCATAGGTCATTGTGAAAGAGGAAAGGATTTGTTAGACCTCATCCACACAAATGTTTATGGACCCTTCAAATTTGCCACAAGACATGGAGAAAGATACTTCTTGACTTTTATTGACAATTTTAGTAGATATGGATATATCTATCTAATCAAGTATAAGTCAGAAACGTTTGAGGTGTTCAAAGAGCTTGAAAATAAAGTAGAGAACCAATTGGGCAGAAAGATGAAGATGCTCTGATCCGACAGGGGTGGAGAATATTTAAGTCTTTAATTCCATGATCATCTAAAGAATTGTGGAATAGTTTCACAATTTTCTCCTCCCAGAACACCGCAGTTGAATGGTGTGGATGAAAGGAGAAATCGAACTTTGTTAGACATGGTTCGATCTATGATGAGTCGAGCTACTGTAACGACCAAAATTTCAAAACAATTAAAACTTTTCAAAAACCACCCATTTTAATAACGTTGTTACAAAAAAGTTTTCAATACATTATTTAACAGAGTATTTTCCCAGGTTCATATCATAAAACGCCAACGCGAAGGACGGTACGATCACGCCTTTGCCTTGCCACAGACTCCTGAGAACCTGAAAACATAAAACCACAACTGTAAGCCCGAAATCTTAGTAAGATACCCCCAAAATACCAACCACATAAACGCCCTTCCAGGCCACGACCTTCCGGTCCAAAACATATCGCCTTCCGGCCCATAACATATTGCCTTCCGGCCCATAACATATTGCCTTCCGGCCCATAGCATATCGCCTTCCGGCCCATAGCATAAAATGCATACATAACATAACAGATCATAGAACAGCCATAAATATCGGGTCAAACCCCAGACCAAGCAACCTTGCACATAACATATAATCATATAACATATCACAGTCAGCAAATCGAGCAACAGATCACATAACATATCATCACCCTAACCAAGATACCGGCCTAACCGGTCACTAGCATAACATCACCCTACGAATCAATCAACATACTAATTACACACATACGCCTTTCCAGGCCATGACCTTCCGGTCCACATCGCAATGCCTTCCGGCCCACAACATGTAATGCCTTCCGGCCCACAACATATAATGCCTTCCGGCCCACAACATATAATGCCTTCCGGCCCATAACATAATTCCTTCCGGCCCATATTCCGCAATATCATAACAACAGACACTACCCGGATTTCCATCCGATAAAGGGTCGGCCTTGGTGCCGTAGACCCTGTCGATATAGTGAGGATAACTCACCTCGAAACTGCCGACTAAACAGATAACCCAAGCTGCTCCGATCACTGATACGATCTCCACCTCTGGACAGCCACCAATGCACTGAACTCAAACAATAATCAACAATTACCAAAATAGCCCTGGAAACCACTGGTCAACCCTTGGTCAAAGACAAGGTCAAAGTCAACCCCTGACTGACCCTACTCGCCGAGTCAACCCGATGACTCGCCTAGTTCCCATACTCAGAGCTCACTCAATCTGCGACCTAACTCGCCAAGTCACCCCGAGACTCGTCGAGTCCCACAACTTCTGAGTCCTCTCGCACACAACTCACCGAGTCATCCCTTGACTCACCGATTCTCGACTCAACCAGAGAATATCGGAACTCTTCGACAAGACTCGCCGAGTCTATGGCTATCTTCAACCTACTCGCCGAGTTTTTCATACAACTTGCCGAGTTCCAGGCCATCTTCATCCAACTCGCCGAGTCTCAGCTCATCTTCATACAACTCGTCGAGTACACCCATGTGACTCGCCGAGTACCACCGGTCTGAATCCATTCAGAAGCATTCCAAGCCATGCAATTGCTCCAAAACATAGATCTAGCCTCCTACCACTCATCCATCACGTAAAGTGGCAAACTTTACGTGAATCCAAAGAGATCTAGGCCATTTGCACATTGGTTTAGGGTTTGGGACATGTAAGCTTCACTAAACACTCCAACACAGGGACTTTCATGCTCTCTGATTCTTCTCCATTCCAGATCTGAGGTAGCAACCTCAGATCAAACCTCTAGACTTCTAATTACATCCATAGACAAGTTCCCACAAACCCCAAAATGAATAAACAACATAATAATATCCCAAGAACGAGATATTACCTCCAAGGAATGCCCCAACTGCAATGTAATTCGAATCCAAGCAAAGCCCCTTGCTCCAAGCCTTCAATCTCCCAAAATCCCTTCAATAATCATCTCCTTCAAGCTCCCAAATGAGATATGATCACTCACACACGAAGGCTAAGGGTTTCTGGACTTGGGGATGAATAAAGAGGCTGAGAGTGGGCTGTTATGTTCTTTATATAGGGCTCAACCCTGGGAATTAGGGTTTTCTCCACTCAGCGCCTACTCGCCGAGTCCTCCTTACTGACTCGCCGAGTCGGCTACTTAACACGCGACCCAGTCGCGACTCTACTCGCCGAGTCCATCCATGGACTCACCGAGTCACTTTTCCATAACTTACTCTTTTATCCCTTCAACTCTACTCTTGATATTTCGGGATGTTACAGCTACACTTCCGATATCTTTTTAGGGGTATGCCTTAGAGACAGTTGCCCATATCCTAAACCTCGTAACTACTAAGAACGTTGCTAAAACAACCTATGAAATGTGGAGTGGGAGACGTCCCTCTCTAGCACATATAAAGGTTTGGGGATGGGAAGCTTTTGTTCGTCGCGAGGCGAATGACAAGCTCGAACCCCGGTCAAAGAAGTGTTCATTGGTTATCCACAAAAGTAATTTGGATACTTGTTCTACAAGCCTTCGGAAAACAAAGTGTTTGTTGCTCTAAGGGGATTCTTCCTTGAGAGGGATCTCATTTCCAAAGAGGACAGTGGGAGCCACATAGACCTTGAAGAGCTTCAAGAGACAAATGAAGAAGAACCTTTAGTGCACACTAGCACACAGCTTGAGGTGCAACAACCCGTTGAGGAACCTCAACTCGGGGCTGAGCAACCTGTTGAGAAAAATGATATATCTCCACTACCCCTTCGCAGATCCAATAGAGATCGTTATCCTCCTGAGTTCTATGGTTTCCATATGAGCAAAAAATGAGACGTATTGATCAGTGATCATCACTACTAGAAAATAGACCTTTAATGACGCGCAATTTATGACACGCGGTGATTTATGATACGCAAAAGCACGTGACCTAAAAATAATGTCAGCTCTCTAGAAATTTTAAGGATTTAGAACGTGCAATTTTGCGTGCCCTAGAATAAGTGTTAGAAAAAAAACACGGAGGGCACTAATTATAAAACATGCGTCATCTAAACATGTCGCTTTATATTTTTTAATGAAACGCGCTCTTTAGTAATAAGCGGGAAAAAGAAAAACCCAAAAATTAGAAAAGCCCGCTTTCACTTCCCTCTTTACCTTAGCCCGCTTTCACTTCCCTCTTTACCCTAATCGGCGATACTTCTTTCCCCTTCCCACATCGACCGCTAACTACTTCCCCAATCGTTGACATCGTCGACCTAGCCTCTTACTTCTCCTAATTTCTCTAAGTCTTAGCTAGGGTTTTTTTATTGGAGACGTTGATCAGTGCCATATATTCCCTCGCCAATGATTTCAAAGAGTATTTGGGAATCAAACTTGGTATTTTATCAGCATCATATATTTTGCAATTTCAGAGATGATATAGAAGATGAACAATATTTATTAGAGGGTGTCAAGCTAACTGAAGCTGAACAACGTGAGCTAACGTAATCAATCTCCTCGAAAAATTTACATTAAAATCTTTACTTTTGTTTTGTACCTTACGTTTAAAAATCATATACTTGTGCAGATACAAGAAGCAAATATATGATCTAGTTAAGAAGCAATCTCAAGAGGATGATAATGTTAACTGATACTTATATCACCTGATATTACACAAAAGACTGATCTGAATTCTGAGGTATACACTTTTCTTGATTTTTCTTTTCGTCAATGTTGATTTGTTGAAACTCTATATATCGTAGATTACATATGGATCAGTATTGAATTTGATGCATGAAAAGACAATATTCCGACTTCATTCACATGATATGCCATATGGGTCAAGCAGTGGGTAGTAACCTGTTACAGGTTTTCCTAACGTAATGATGACAATAGCTACTGGGTATGTTAATGGTGTTTATAATTATAACTTTATATCCACATTTCACATGGTTAAAAAAATGACATAATTCTCGAGTATGCATGGAGACTCCAACCTCATAAAAAAGGGGCATGGGAATACATCCCATGTTCAATGACCACCAACTGTTCGATGAAATGCCCCACTCAACTATCATACCATTTCTAGTGAAATTTGTTACTTTTTGTGTAGGTTCAAAAGTGCTATGGACTTTCTGTTGAGTATGAAGGAAATCTTGCCCTAATAATTCGGATGAGCTTGGAAGTGTATTAACAAGTCAAGACTAAATCTTCAAGTGTTTATTTTTTAGAAATGCAATTGAATTTTTCTAATCTTCAATTGAAGTTTTAGTTATTTATGCCAAAAAACCTTGGAGTATATCACTACTCATGGTCGACCAAAATCCACCCTTGTAACCCGATTAATTCAAGGTTTTGAGACGGTGGCATTTAAGACTAATTTTGAGTCATGGCCATCAACAGCTGCACATCAAGCAGAGAATAAAGGAAAAGTAACTGGTAATAACAACCTACTTTCATTCATCGTTTGTATTTTTTTTTACTATAATTGGATGATTATTAACTTACTTTCAAGATGCATGCAGGCCTTGCCGACTTCAAATGAGATGGCGCAGGTGTATACATGTTGCGTCAATCATGAGTTGTCACCAGTTTTCTTGATCTTTATTCTAATACTGAAATGCTGATGCATGCAGGCCGTTTTTCGCTTCCTAGATTTAATGATTATCGATCTAACTTTTTGCAATTATTTCATTGTTTAAACTGTAGGTTATTACAGATTTTGACAAGACATTGACAAAGTTTTGGGTTGATGGATTTAAAGGACACTGTATTTTTGTGATTTATTAAAAAATTTGAATGAATAACACATTCGTTATTGTTAAGATTGTATCAAACCGGATGAAGTTTGACCAGAATGGTAACCTAGTAGCTTTTACAGGTAAATTCTTGATTCATGGTTTATATAATAAGATTGAATTGGTTTTGTTTCTTTAAAAGTATGAAAATTTATGGTTGTTTCAGAGAAGTTGATTCATAGTTTGAAAAAGAATGAGCATGCTCTTGATATTGCTTCTTCTTTACATGATAACTTGGGTGAAATTGATGAGCATGTGATCGATGGTGCCCCTGCGAAAAAGAGAACCAATGTGCTACTTCTTTGTGATCACATGGGAGTCAGGTGCTTCAATTGGTGTTTCCGTTATTGAAGGTTGCAGTCAGGTGCTTCAACCGATGGTTTGTCATTTTCTCAACTATTGTATCTTGGACAGAGACATCGTTCTAAAAAACGTGAGAAACGCACGCCTTAAGGCACGCCTTGAGGCGAAGCGACTGCTGATCGAACTAGAGGCGCCGCCTCTGTGGTAGGATTTGATATGTACGCCTCGTAATAGTGAAGCGTATAGGAATCGGTTGAGGCGGAACGATTTTCAGAAGCACACGCCTTCAAAATTTTAGTCTAATTTTTACTTATTTTGACTTAGTCTAATTTTGACGATCCCATCCCATGGCCAAATTCATTACTAGAACGTGTTTTTACCAAACAGAATTGCTTCAATTTGCAATTGGGATCGTCAATTTGGCTTTTGGAATGTTGAATTGGAGATTGACGGGAAATTGATTGTCGACTGAAATTCCAGTCTTATGCTTTGATACTTAGTCTTATGCTTTGATGCTTCGCCTAGTACTTTAATGGATTCAAGTGACATTCCAACTGAAATTCCTCTCTCTCTCTCTCTAGCTTTTTCAAAATCAAATTACCTTTTAGCATATTCATCCTTATATAGTTTCTATTTTTTGTAATTACAGACTGATCTGGTTGATGTTCGGATAACAATCCATCAGGGGAGGAATCCATTGCAGTTTTGTATAAGTAACTAGTTTATTCATATCTTGTTTCTCTCTCTCTCTCCCCCTCTCTCTCTCTCTCTCTCTCTTATGTCCAAATCACATTTCCTTTCTATAGTATCTCAAGTAGCAGCATAGTTTTAAGGAAAAAGCACAGCTGATGTGCTGTAGAAGAGATTCACAAACTTATATAATCTTTGGCTAAGCTCTCGTAATCTTTGGCTAAGTTCTCAAATTGTTAACTTGGAGTGGCTTCTTGTAATCTTTGGCTAAGTTGTCAAATTGTTAACAGGAGTTCCCAAATTTCTAATCTTGTTTTTCTATTCTCATCCAGATAATACTTGTCCACGAGAAGTCCTTTGAAGCTGATAAATATTCCTCGATGAAATCTATATTCTTTTCAGCTCAGGTAAGTTTTCTTATGGTAAAAAAATATGTTGCCTGGAAAAAAAAAATTGAAATCCATAAATACTGCAAAAACTTTTCTACCTTAGTAAATTACATAAATGGACCTTGTAGTTTGGTGGAATCCAATTTTGATTTTTGTTGCATGGCTCGTCCTTGTGGTTTCATTTTATGTGAAGCGTTGGTCCTTGAGTCATTGAATCGTTAAATCTAACTACTCAGCTGTTAATTTTATTAAATATTGCCATTTTGCCCTTGGGGCAAACTAATAAAAAACACACCATACGGTCCAAATTTGTAATTTACTATATGTATATGCATATGCATATCTATATATTTAATTATATCTACAAATAAAAAACACACCATTTTGGACCCTATGGTGCTTTGTTATTAGTTTGGTCCAAGGGCAAAATGGTCATGTTTAAAAAACTAACAACTGAATAGTTAGATTTAATGATTTAATGACTCAGGGACCAAGGATGCACATAAAATGAAACCACTAGGACGAGTTGTAATACCTTTTCTTAACGCACCTATGATAATATGTATTGGCTGTAGCTAAATGAGTTGTATTTGTTTGGATATAGGACATATGGTGGTCAAATGAAGTTGTGTACAAAATGTTATATGAAATGGATGTGGGAGTATTATGTGGATGCTACAACAGGTAGGTAAGCTTCAATTTCTACCTTTTAATTTCTCTCATAAGTTGAAAATTTGATTTCTAGTTTCCATGGATCCAACCTTAATGTTTTTCATCCTCAAAGGTAATACATGCTTGCTGAAGTACCAGACGACTACAAATAGATATAGACTCTACAAATGTTCAGGTGGGTATTTTTTTTCTGAAATTCACATAACTATATCTTTGATAGTCATGTTTGTTTGTTCGGTTGTGCAAGGACAATTAGATGGAGTTTGACAGCACATGCAGCTAGGGAAGTGGATTGGAGTGGGATAGCAAATAGAACAAATGTAGCTAGGGTAATTGTTTTCTGAATTTGGTGTGACTATATCTTTGATTTTGTTTTTCATCTTACCTTTTATGATTTGAGTATGAAATTTTATTTTATATTATGCAATGGATTGTATTTTTTGTATATGCTATTTTATTTCTATTATGAGAAATTAAATGCAAATTTAATTTGAAAATTAATAAATATATAAATTTATTTTTTTTAAACATTTAAATTTACGATACGCAAAAATGTGTGTCATCTTCATTTATGACATGACCTTTCTTGACAGGGGCTTTCTTGATACGCATTGCGTGTCATTAACACGCGCGTCGTAAGGTTACGACACGCGAATGCGTGTCATCTTCCTTTATGACAGGGCCTTCCTTGATACGCATTGCGTGTCGTAAACGCGCGTCGTAAATGAGCGTCGTAAATGCGCGCCGTCTCTCTTTATGACAGGGCCTTCCTTGACACACATTTGCGCGTCGTCTGAGCCTTTTACGACGCGCAATGAGCGTCGTAAAAGGCTGTTTTTCTAGTAGTGCATACACGGGTTGATATGGATGAACCATCCAACTATAAGGAAGCGATGGAAGGCATTGAGGATGCTAAGTGGGAGGAAAGCATGGAGAGCGAGATTCAGTCTATGCATGACAACCAATTTTGGAATTTGGTTGATCTTGCACCAAGCACTAAAATTGTTGGGTGCAAATGGATCTTCAAGGAGAAGACAGGCATGGATGGGAATGTGCACACGTTCAAGGCTAAGTTGGTAGCAAAGGGTTACACTCAGACTCAAGGAATTGATTATGAGGAAACTTTTTCACCAGTAGCCAAGATCAAGTCTATTAGGATATTACTTGCCATAACAACTTTTCATGATTATGAAGTATGTCAAATGGATGTGAAGACCGCTTTCCTTAATGGAAAACTCACAAAGGAAGTGTACATGGCACAACTTGAGGGTTTCATAGATCCAAAATATCCAAATAGAGTGTGTAAGCTTGAAAGGTCCATATATGGACTAAAACAAGCGTCTCACACCTGGAACCTTTGTTTTCATGAAAAGATCAACGAGTTTGGTCTTTCAAGAAGTGAAGGAGAGTCCTGCGTATATATCAAAGCTAGTGGGAGTAATGTAGTCTTCCTAGTGTTGTATGTGGATGACATACTCCTTATAGGAAACGATATCCCGACGTTGCAAGGTGTTAAGACGAGGCTTGGGAGTTGTTTCGCTATGAAAGATCTAGGAGAAGCTGCATACATACTTGGTATAAGGATCTATAGAGATAGATCAAAATGTCTAATAGGACTAAGCCAAAGTACATACTTGGATAAGATCTTGAAGAAATTCAAGATGCAGGACTCCAGGAAAGGTTATCTACCTATGCAACATGGCACGAAATTGAGTACGACTTAATTTCCTAGTTCTAGTGATGAACAAGAAAGAATGAGTCGAGTCTCGTATGCTTCTGCTATAGGATCGATCATGTATGCCATGACATGTACTCGTCTTGACGTCTCATTTGCTATGAGCATGGTGAGTCGTTTTCAAGACAACCCAAGAGAAAGTCATTGGACGGCAGTAAAGAACATTTCGAAATACCTAAAAAGAACAAAGGATATGTTCGTGGTATATGGGGTAAGGATGAGTTGAGAGTCACAGGTTATACAGATGCCAGTTTCCAGACTGATAGGACAACTCATGTTCGCATTCAAGATGGGTATTCTTGCTCAATGGAGGAGATGTCACTTGGAAAAGTTCCAAGCAGTCGACGGTGGCAGACTCTACGTGCGAGTCAGAGTATATAGTGGCTAGTGAAGATGAGAAAGAAGATACATGGCTGAAGAATTTCATTGATGATCTTGGTGTTGTTCCGAGCATCAAGGATCCCTTAGAAATCTTCTGTGACAATTAGGGTGCAGTGGCTTTGACTAAAGAACCCAAAGACCATGGTAACTCAAGACATATACTTAGAAAGTTCCACTATGTGATACATCAAGTCGAGGATGGGGATATTGTCGTGAGCAGAGTGTCGTCGGAGGTGAATCCATCCGAACCGTTCACTAAACCATTATCAAGGATCAAACATGATAGTCATACTAGATCTATAGGCATTAGATTTGCTGAAGATATGGTGTAATTGTTTAGTTATTTAGTTTGATAAAATATTGAAACATTTAGCAGTATGAATTTATAATAGAATTGGTGTTTATTTTGTGGAGACTTAATAAAGTGTTGGTGTTGCTATCATTTCTATTAATTAAATACTATGTTTCGCTTTTGCATGTTTAGAACCCACCACCCGAGTATTAATTTACTCAAACCTCCACAGTCGGTCATACTCTTGGAAGTAAGTAGTGATTCAAGATTGTCATGAGTTTTGGTAAATTGACCATTTTGATTGAGCATCACATAGTGATTGTGTCAACACTTATGAGTACTTAATAGTGATTTAAGTATTGGATCAACCCGCACTTAGAGATTACTTCATGGATTAAGTCATGAGTAATTCTAAGATGATAATATCTTCTATTCTTCAAACCGAGATACATGTGGGGCTTTACTCTAAGATTCTGTTATGCATTGGTATACTCCAATGCTATTCATAACTGGTGGATATAATGGGTGTATTCATGTGTGACATGATGAAATAGACAAAGACTATGTAGTCAAAGTTTATTCATCCCTTCCTCCTTAATAGGAGAAACGATATATATGGGCCCCTCGATGATTTGGTGCTGACATATTAAAAGCCTGGCCGGGTGCTGACTAGAATTGATGTGTTCGATTTAGTAGTCAAATGTAGTCGTCACAAATCTATATCGGTAAACATAATATTGAATTCTGAGATTGACCATTATCCATGTCTCAGAATTCACTTATCTGAGGGCTGAAACTGATTAGATCAGAGTTCGGCAGATGCATTGGATGGCATTCTCTCTATTGATTATTAAAAAAATATAGAACCATATATATACCTAGTTAATGACTTGTCCAAGTGGGAGACTGTTGGAAGTGTGTTGCCCTCAAGACTCAAAATTGAGTAGAATAAATAATAAAGTAATTAGTTTATTAAATATTATGGTTCAATAATTAATTAGAAACTAATTAGAAAACAATTTGGGAGTTAATTAACAGTTTAATTAATAGAAGGTTTGAATGTGAATTAATCAATAGTTGGTTAATCAGGGAACATTCCAGAACCTTAGAATGAAGGGGGTTGGACGAAAATTCGCTTTCGATAAAGGGAATTTCATTCTTAGCCTATCTTATCCCACATGGATGGAAGTATAAAACCCTAGGAGGTATCCAAGGCTATATATAGGGCCTTAGGGATTCATTCCTTCTTGCTCATTTGGCATGAGTATTCGCCACCTTCTTTCTCCCTCATTGTGGAAGAACTTTCTTTTAGTTCATCCCTCCTACTTTAATATTTGTTTCTACTCTTTTGAGTTCATTGGGTATGAACCAAGAGAGGGATTCTAGTTTGGATCCTCATCATCCAAACAAGGTGGCACGCACAAAGAGTCAAGCTCGAATATCATTAGCTGCTAAAGAGGTTAGTATTCTTCCTTGTATTTTCGGATTTCATAGGGTAGAAGTAATAGTATGAAGCCATAGATCCATAGGTTGCATGTACACTTAGGTAAATCATTTTTTTGTTTCGATTCTTCCGCTGCCTAGTTATTAAGTGTAGTTGATGCATGTTTCGTGAATGAAGCGTAGTAGCAGTTTGACTAACTATATATAAAGCAAATTAGTCATATCTTGAATTTTAAAAGGTACAAGATACAAAGCTTTTTGTACAAATCAATTATGCATAACAAAACCATTAATACTTACCAAAATTTTGAAGATTTGAATTAAGGAAGGTTATTAAAAAAAATTAATTTGGAGCAAAATAATAATTTTAAAATATTCAATATAAGTTAATTTATATTTCTTAAACTAGATATAGATAATTAATTTACATCAAATGTATAAACATACAATATAAATATAAGTTCTAAACATAAATATTTTAATTAAAATTGACATTTTTTATTATTACATAATAACTAATAACCAAATTTAATAATTATTTTCCTGTAAAAAACTATTGCTAAAAGAAATTATTTATCGTCGCTGTTTTGCGTGGACACACATCTAGTATGTATATATATATATATATATATATATATATATATATATATATATATATATATATATATATATATATATAGTATAAAATGGATTTTAAATATTTTGAAATTTTAAGGGTTTAATCTTTTAATAAATTAAATTTTTAATTTAATTAAATTTAAGCCATACATGGATTTATTCCATAAGAATGTAATTGAGGCTTTACATTTTAAATTTAAAAAATTAAACCTTTTAACTTAAATCTCAAACAACCCTAAAATTAACATTAATTATTAAGTCCAATTTATAATCAAATTAATTACTATTTAGTAACCAATTATGGATATATTAATTAACCTTTAATTAAACAATTAATTAAATTATTAATCATATCTATAATGATAATTATAATCAAATAAAATCAACATTATCCAATTCATAATTATCTTCTAACATTTAGGTTTTATTTAATTATCTAATATTACCAAAAATCGGATTATGGCAGATTTAATAAAAGATAATTACCAAATATTAACCAAATAAATCAAGTTAGGAAAGAAAATCCGAAATCAGGATCTGACACGCAAACATGCCGTGTTAAAGGACCAACACGGCGTGTTCCAGTCCAACATGTCGTGTTCGAAGAATAGAATGACGATTATGTTTTATCCTCCTTGTTCAAGTTCATATTAGTATCAATTCAATAGAAAACTAAACTTAGGCTCTGATACCACTGATGGGTTTTGAGCATAACATACAATCCTATGTGTGCATGCAACCCTGAATAAGATCTATATTTTCTCTAATTAAACATACAATATGAACAACCAAATGTAAACCCTAGATCTCTAAGGAATAATTGAAAATCATATAAGAAGGGTTATGATACATACCTTTAAGATTGTTATTCTAAACAATCTTGAATCCTTGCTTGAAAAACCTTTGGTAGCAAGCGCCACAAGTATCGCGCCTCTAATGGTTCACAAACAAACCTAGCAACCAAGGAAAACTATATATATATATATATATATATATATATATATATATATATATATATATATATATATATATATATATATATATATATATATATATATATATATATATATATATAGAGAGAGAGAGAGAGAGAGAGATGAGAAGACTAAATTTCGTCCAAGGCACTTAAAAAGAAGTCATGGCTGAAATTTTACCTTAAGGAGGGTTTATATGGGTGTTAGGAAGGTATTGGATTACACAAGTGTCTCCAAGATAACCTTAATCCCTTTACGTCCTTCCTAAGGCATCCAAGGCACTCTTAGAGCCCAAGGAAGCCCTAGGAGCACTCTAGATTTCGTTCCCCCATCTTTCGGGAGGTTCTAGAATTGCCCAATGCTCAACTATTGAACATTGTCACCTTTAGTCCCTGCACATTTAATTAATTCCTTTAACCTTAAAATTAATTCCAAATTAATTTCTAATTAAATATTAATTAGCCAATATGATTTCTAATTAATATATTATATCCATAATATATTAATAAATCATTTATTTTGATTTCTAGT
Organism: Lactuca sativa; assembly: GCF_002870075.4. Taxonomy (NCBI): domain Eukaryota; kingdom Viridiplantae; phylum Streptophyta; class Magnoliopsida; order Asterales; family Asteraceae; genus Lactuca; species Lactuca sativa. Next base: position 26,466,020 of record NC_056623.2, on the reverse strand, counting down.
TAATTTATTAACAAAGTAAAAAATTAATAAATCATTATTCTCTCTCTAAAAGCTATCATATTCAATTGTCAGGTTTGAAGGTAGCTCAAAAAGATTGTGCTACTATCAATTCAAGTATATACCAATTATAGTTATAAGCTTAGACACCTCATCCAACATATATGATTATATGTTTATATGTATACCGGGTGGGGCCCGATGCCAGGCGGGGCCTGATGACTGACAAATCTGTATACCAAGCAGGGCTCGATGTCGGGCGGGGCCCACTATGTGTTTATTATGTATGGTATGTGGTATTTTAGGAAACTCACTAAGTTGTGTGCTTACGATTTTAAGTTTATGTTTCAGGTACTTGTGGTTCGAAAGAGATGAGCACGAGATGATTGTAGTGCACACACCACCTCGTTCCATATTTTTGTGATTACTCTAATGTTTCATGATGTATTTGATACACTTTGATCTATCTTTGTTGTATGATGATGTTTGGATTACAATTTTATTAATTTAAAAACGAACTTTTTGGTCTTAATTTTTAGAACGTTATAAGATCGTCATGTTTATGTAGTTTTCAACCGAACCTATTAAATAAATGGTTAAACCTGAGTTAAGATATTTAAAAATTAAAAAGTGAATAATTTAATTAAATATTACACCATTTGAATTAGTTCCAAACTTAAATAAAATGTCAAAGTATAACAAAACCACTTAAATTAGTTTCTTACTTTAATTTCGAAGTAATTTTGGGAATGCGTAATACTCTCGGCGCCAAGAAAAAAAAAATGAGAATTCGGATTGCTTTTTTTAAGCATAAATAAAGGAGAAATCTCTTCAGAAAAATCTCAATATTTTGATCTAGATTATTAAGAAGTCATAAAATTTATTTTGTTAACAAAAAAGTTCCGATCATCGTATAAAAAATTCAAATAAACCCTTTTTTACATGTAAACTATCTTTTTAGCTCGTTATCTCCAGAAAAAAAATCACATTATTTTGGCAGAATTTATAAAAAACAGTCCCAAAATTTTATTTCAACTCTTTACTCTTTCATTAAAAATCTACAAATTTCTTGGTTCAAAGTATAAATAGGAATAAACGACATTAAGCTCTATAAAACTAAAGATAAAAATGCTCTATAACCAATTGCTAACCGCAAAACAATGAAGTTAACATCATTTTGAACTCATCATCATTTATATAATCCATTTCTCATACAAACTTATGTTACAAGTATTATAAAATATTCAAATTTCTATCGAACACCTTATTATAATCTACCTAAAAATAGGTTAAAGAAAAACCAACTATTATGTTCATATTAGAAATCATTTGACCGATGATAAACCAATCAATACAATAGTAGATTGGTGAGGTTTATGAATTCTAGAAAGAGCATGCGTTTTATCCTTAAATCTTAAGCATGTTGAACAATTTTTCCATAGATCAATTATTTCACATGTCATTAAATTTAAATTTTGAATATCCAAAACACCGAGACCATAAGAAACACAATGTTTGTTCCTTCCTGGATTCACTTCTATGATCACTTTTGGTTTGACATGTGAATGTTTAAAATGAAGGTATGTTTTAGATGTCGTACCAATATACAACATTGTGATTTTTATGCTATGACTATAACGTCCTAAATTTCAAACCAAAATTTTCTTTTCAAAATACATAATAATAGTTTGAACCATTTTGATAAAAGCTAAAGTATCAAATTGTTTCATCACCACAAAACCATATAATAAATATTGTATTAAAATCATCATAAAACAACGAAAGTCTAAAACAAATATCAGCCAAGTTGCATGTGCAGTACAGTTAAGTTGGGCTCTTCTGTTTGTCATAAAAACAACATCAATAGACATATAGGCACCAACCAATCATCCTACTGACCTGCAAGACTACCAACTCATAATCCACACCTTAGAGGGCCTATAGGTGCACAAAGAGGTGTCACATTGCGACCATGATCCTAGTCATGTTGCTACTTATTGGCCTAACTTGCGTCCCTAAGGTCAAGGCTTGCGTCGTGAATTCCCGAAAACCCAAAATCCTTAAAGTTGAACATGTAACCTAATAATTTATATCATGCCTAGAAAGTGGTGTTGCAATGGCAAGTGATGCAAATGGTTAGAACCATGCAAATAGTCCTGAAGGTATAACAAATGGTTAGAACCATGAAATTATTTAGAATCAATAAATTTCAAGATTTTTTGTGAAATAAGAAAAGAGAAGAAGTAAAATGAAAACTTAGAATGTTTTTTTATAAACCGACCAAAATAATGGAACTTTTCTAGAAGTAACCGAGTAAAAATAAGTTATCGGTAAAAATGACTAATTTGAAAATTTTATTCGGTAATCGTGACTTTTTTGTTAACAAGATAAAATTTATGACTTTTTCATAATATGGACCAAATATTAGAGATTTCCTAAATAATAATACAAAATATAATTTATAAATTAATATTTAGATTAACATACGATAATATTCAAATAATTATTATATCTAATATATAAAAGTTAAATTGGTTAAATTTTTTTTTACCAAACACACTATTTAAATAAATGGGTTAGAGGAATTGACCAATTTAAGTTAATGAGTTGGATATCTCAACTCATCCTGTTAAATTTGGGTTTGATTTCGGTTGGGTTAGCAGGTTTGATCGATTTTTACATGCTCTAATTATTATTATCGATTTTTTTGAAAGAATGATGATTTTGAAATTCCAAACATGTTAAAACATTTCCAAAATATCATGTTTTTATTGTATATTAAGGAAACATTTTTTTTCATTGGGGGTGGAAACACCACAACATGGATACGGTGAGGGTGTGATATTTCACAGCACGGTTCTTTTTCTCTTTTCTTTATAACTTTAATATTTGCACAATATAAACACCATGAGTATGCTGAGGGTATGATATTTTACCACAGAGTTCTTTTTCTCTTTTCTTTATAACTTTAACATTTGCACCATATAATATCCTCATGTTTGTATAATTGAGCGATCATCATTTTTTGGGTTTTGAAGAGTAAAAAGAAAGTGAGAGAAATATATAAGGTGAGATTGATGTGACATATAAAAAATGAACGGTGACACTCTCAGCCTAACGTTTTATCATAAACCTCTAATTAAACGGTTAAATAAAATAAACAACATATATGGCGACTTTAAACTTACGGGGATTTATAAAGTTAGTTGTTAGCTGAAAAGCTAGCTGATGGCTGAAAAGCTAACTATTAAATAAAAAACTAGCTGATAAAAAATAACATTTGAAAAAACTAGCGGAAATATATAAAATTACATAAAAGGACATGTAAAAATATGTGTTTCTATAATTAATTAAGGAGTGTATTTAGAAAATTTAAAAAAGCTCATAAAAAACTAGTCTAAGTAGCTTTTAAAAAAGCTAGTTTATAAGCTATTTTTTGGCTTACCAAACACAACAACATAAGAAAAACTTAAAAAATAAATTAACTTATCAGTTAGCTGTTACACGCCAAAAAATATTAATTATAAACCAAGTTAAAGTAAAAAGATTATTATTTTACAGAGCACCATGGAAACAATCGTAACTTTATTTACCGAGGAAAAGTGGAACAAAAAGAAAAACCACCTATCTAGGAAACACCAAAGAATAAAAACCAAACGCCCACAAATCTAGGAAACACCCAACACAAGATGGATGATTACACAATTTTTTTTTTTGAATATTATAGCATAGGGGGGATAACAGAAAGAACCCCTGCCACCTTCTACTAAAGCAAACCTTTATGTAAATTCACATCCATTTTCCAATAAATATTATACTATTATAATTATTATTATTATTACTATTATTAAAAAAGAACTATACTTTAAATTGTCAATAAAGTGCCAAGGAATAAAATGTCAATAAAGATGGTGAAAATAGAGGGTGAAAAGACTTTAAAACCCTAGCAAAAGTCAGTATCCCTCTTTTTCTTTCACAGATATCAAAGATGGTGTGTGATAAGCAATGCAACACAAAAAGCACTTCTCTTCTAAAAAAGCATCTTTTCCGTTGGTGATCCGTATATTTATAGATTATAGACAACTTTGTATTTTATATGTTCTCTTAAAGTGTGTATTGGTCAATACTCCTCACACCCCTAATCTTTTGCTGAAAGACAAAACGGTCCTTTAACTATGTTTTGTAAGAATCTATAGGCAATGTTAACATTCCATAGGTTTAAAATAAAGATTAGTCTTTTATCGAGCCCAACGCATTTTGCGCTTGATGTTACTGCTACACATGTTTGATACTTTGGAAATAGATGGATATATACTTTAGAAAATGAGAGATCGGTAGAACACATGTTTGATAATTGTGTGACTATTTGGGATAATGTTTGTTCCTACATATAATGTGCACCTAAGACAGCCGTGTTTTACTCATGTTTGTTATGATTCCAATCTTAATCTTAAAATCTTACAAGTCAAAATATTCCTAATCATACTAAAATCCATGAATCAAGATTTATTTGGGGATCTTCGAATCCAACTAGGAGTGACTTCATGATGACTTATGGTCTTCACATATTCTCGATGTAATAACTTTTTAGAATATAGTATTGCTTCATGATGACCTTCATGTTCTCATGCTCCTCTATATGTGCTAAGGAAGCTGGGGAAAGCTTGTGAAACATCAAATTGGAGGGAATGAGCTGAGGAAGTGTCTTAAATATTTTATATTTTCCAATTAAAAAAGACAAATGGATTTCAGATTTGTCTACCTCACGTACTTTTTCAATGTCCTTTATTTGAAATTGATTTATCTCCAAACTCTTAGGTTGCGTTTAGTTACGGAAAAACAGTTTTCATTTTCTGTTTTTCCTTTTTCCTTTTCAGCTTTTGTTTTTCGTTTTTAGTTTTCATTGGAAAATTTAGAAAACGCATTTAGTTAAAACTTATTCATTTTTCATTTTCGGTTTTAGAAAATTAGAAAACGCGTTTAAATGTGTATATTTCTATCGGTTTTTATTTTTAGAAAACGGTAGTTCTGGTAGGATGGGGATGGGGGGAGCAGCGGGGGGCAGTGGTGGTGTCGATGATAGCGATGGTGGTGGTGGTTGTGGCAACGGTGGTGATGACAGGCAGGTGGCGGTGGTGGTGGTGATTGTGGCGGCGGTAGTCATGCTGGTGATGGGGTGGTGGTGGTGGTGGTGATGGTAATGGTAGGTCAATGATTCTGATTGTGATAGTGGTGTTGGGTGTGTGTGTGTGTGTGTGTGTTTATAGGGGCAGGTGTGGGTCTGTTTTTGTGCGTATGTGTGTGGGTGTAGGTGTGAGTGGGGGTTGGGGTAGGTGTGTATTTGTAGGTGGGTGGGTGTATATGTGTGTAGGTGTAGGTGTGAGTGTGGGTTGGGGTGGGTGTATATTTGCCGGTGTGTGTGTGTGTGTTTGTGGGGGTGTGGGTATGGGTGTGGGTGGGGGTGGTTTGTGTTTGTGGGTGTGTCTGTGTGTTCGTGGGTGTGTGTAGGGGGTATGGGTGAGGGTTAGTGTAGGTGTGTGTTTGTGGAGGTGGGCTTGGGAGTGGGTGGGTGTGGACTGTGGGTATGTAGGGGTGTGGTAGATTGGAGGTGTAGAGGTAGGGGTAGGTAGCGGTGTGAGTGAGAGTGTTTATATTTTAGAAATTTTTTGGAATTAGAAAAATATGAAAAATAATAATTGTTGGGTTTCCAAAAATTTCCAACTTTTTTGTAATTTTAGAAAACGGAAAGTTTTCATTTTTCTGTGAAAAATTTAGAAAAATTGGCAAACTAAACGCTTTTTCAAAATTCTCATTTTTATGGAAAATTTTCAAAAAAAATGACCAATTTTTCTGCAACTAAACGCACCCTTAGTTATTTTATAAATGTTAAATCGCACCATTTGAGCTGCTCATGTCAGCCCACCCCAATACTCACGTAGAAGATCGATAGCGAAACACTAGCAAATACTTTGAATGTGCCATAGTTTGAACCATAGTTCTCATGTGTGACTCATGTATAAAATTTTACTCTTCAACCATTAGATTTTCATCATATCATGGGACAAAACTCTAGTTTTTATCAGCCTTCACTTTTGGTGGAACAAGTTGCCATCGATTAAAAATAATATATTGGCTTGGAGATTGGATTAATGTTTGATAAAAGAGGTATGGAATTATGTTTAGTTACTCTATCTAATACTATTTGATAGAGATTCTAAAAGTGGGGACCAAATTTTTGCTACAAGTCATGTGACAAATAAGATTTGGATGGACGCTTCCTCGTCTTTTCTTGAACTTTCGAAACATGTGAATTTGAAGAAGATTCAAAACAAATGTCTGGATATTGTGTTCAAAACTACATTTTGGATCATTAGAAAATTTCTGAATCACACAGTGGAAGACAATGCGAGATTCAGTGTTTGATTCTATGGTACCTTTAATTTTATTGACCAGCTGTTGGCTATTTTCTTGTATATATATGATTTTATTATGAAAAAAAATACAAGTTGATTAAATAATTTTTCATGTTTTGGAAAAGTAGAATATTTAAATGGATAAATAGATCACAGTCCCTTTTTCATATTTCATTTTCTGAAAGCTCTTCAATAATAACAAAAATGAAAGCATATATATCTACATCAAAGTAAATAGAAATCACATGTAATTTTGAATTTAGTTTACCAAACAGTTTAGGCATAAATTAGAAAGCGCGATATATAATTAAATATTAACAGAACTAGTAGAAGAAATTGAAAATCCATTGAACCATACAGTTTTTTTGGTTCATTTAGTAATTAAAACAAAGGTTGCAAACGACTAGCTTGTTTGTTTATTCACGTTCGTAAACATTCGTGATATTCATTTATATGTGTTTGTCTATATTCGTTTATTTGTATTTCTTTATCTTTTGTAGATATTTAGGTGCGACTAAGCTAAATTAGGGTGAATTTTTAGAAGGTATTTCCATAAACATAAAGATATTTTACCTTTACGATTAAATCATGAGAAAATACAAATTTAGCTATTTTTTTAATTTCTTTGCAGAAAATAGCAAAAAAAAAAAAAAAAAAAAAAAAAAAAAAAAAAAAACTCAATATTACAAAAATAATCATCAAAATTGCAGATGGATTATTGACATGTGATTTTGCCTATTCATCTCCAAAGATACAAACCTTTAAAACGTCTCTATGCATTAGTAGTTGTATGTTTGCGGAACCCTATAGAGAATGAAGAGGGGCCAAAGATCTTCTTCTCAAAAGTGGATTCTATCCATCTATGAACACCTGCAATTTCAACCTTGTCTGAATATGAATTACTAAATTTTTTTTGAAACCCTTATTTTTCTTGAATTTTTTTAGGAAAACTCTTTCAAGCCTTTCCGAGGAAGCTACGGATGAGTATTTAAAATCTCTCGAAAGAAGTAAATGTGAAACTTGTAATATTTTGCAATACCTTATATATGTATAATATGTTTGTTTCGTTGTCAAACCTATTATTTTCATAGTCAAAGTTATATAAAAAAAAAGAAATTATCACCGCAAAATCGTAGATGAAGTGAGATTAAATCGCAGATGAACTCACTTCATCTATGAATGTGTGTGGAAGGGAGATGTATTTATACCCGAAAAACTGGAAAAAAAAAAAATTAATTGCGAACGTACAAGCCTACAATGCACGACCATACTTTAAAATGTTGTACTTTTGCAGACGAACAGGTAAATCGTAGATGGTCTTAATCCATTTGAGATTCTGATGGTTATTTTTGTAATGTTGATTTTTTTTTTTTTTTTTGGCAAAAGATCAAGAAAATTGACTAAATTTATAATTTTCTCTTAAATTATTTATAGATTTTTAGATGTTTGTATTTGTGAATTTGCAAGTTGTTAATTAAGCAAACTAATGATTGATCATATTTGTTCATTTATGTTTTAACTCACAATTAAATCAAAAGTTAAATGAACAATTGTTCATGTTTATTTGTTTGTTTAAAAATATATGTTGATAATATTCTTCGTTAAGCGTTAAATGATCATAAATAAATATAAATGGACCAGAATAAACAAATATAAATTAACATAAATATATATTGACATCGAAACAAAGTAGCACGAAAATAAAACCATTGTACATAAATTCTACAATACAAAACATCTTAAAAATCCAAAAATATACAAATAAAGTCTTTTTTCCAAATATCTTCTCCAAAAGGAAGAGTTGCTTAACATGACATTTCACCTCAAAATATTTTAAGGGAAAATGACTCTTGAGGGTAATTAACTTTTGCGTTTGTACTCATTTGGTCCATTTTCTTTTTTTTGTATTCAATATATCATCGAACTTGTTGTTGGTGTTTACCATAGCCCTTTTGACCGGCTGTTGACCTGTGATAGCCGGTCAAAGGGTTATGGTGAACACAGACAACAAGTTCGATGGTATATTGAGTACAAAAAAAAAAAGAAAAGGGACCAAATGAGAACAAACGCAACAGTTGGTTACCCTCCTGATTCATTTTCCCTTTATTTATTTACAACAAATCCCACATCATTTCCTACTGATATTAATGACTTTTATGAGATTCATTCTTGCTTCTCTTCAAAACATAACCTACGAAAGGACATTATTCATATATGTACAACTTTGTAATGCACTTGAATATTTATTAGGGGAATCTTGACTAAGCAGGCGCATTTCATGACTACATTTACATTTCCAATCAAATGATTTATCGTATCATGGATTCTAGACAAGTCTACAAACGAGTGGAATCACAAGTGCTATGATTTTTGAGTTTACTTAGCTTTAAGATCGAACTCATGGGATAAGATACAACATCAGTATGTACAATACAATGGTGTATTGTACATACTGATGTTGTATCTTATCCCATGAGTTCGATCTTAAAGCTAAGTAAACTCAAAAATCATAGCACTTTTGATTCCACTCGTTTGTAGACTTGTCTAGAATCCATGATACGATAAATCATTTGATTGGAAATGTAAATGTAGTCATGAAATGCGCCTGCTTAGTCAAGATTCCCCTAATAAATATTCAAGTGCATTACAAAGTTGTACATGTATGAATAATGTCCTTTCGTAGGTTATGTTTTGAAGAGAAGCAAGAATGAATCTCATAAAAGTCATTAATATCAGTAAGAAATGATGTGGGATTTGTTGTAAATGAGTAAAGGGAAAATGAATCAGGAGGGTAACCAACTGTTGCGTTTGTTCTCATTTGGTCCCTTTTCTTTTTTTTGTACTCAATATACCATCGAACTTGTTGTTTGTGTTCACCATAACCCTTTGACCGGCTATCACAGGTCAACAGCCGGTCAAAAGGGCTATGGTAAACACCAACAACAAGTTCGATGGTATATTGAATACAAAAAAAAAAAGAAAAGGGACCAAATGAGTACAAACGCAAAAGTTAATTACCCTCAAGAGTCATTTTCCCATATTTTAAAGACTAACGCTGTAAGTACCTTTTCTTTTTTTTTTTTTCATCCTCCAATGATTTTTTTTGTTGTCTGAACTTATAATGGTGTCCGGATTTTATATGTTATCGAAATTTATAATAATAATAAGGGCTAATGTCATAAAAACCCTCAAGTTTTCAGAGTTTTGTCGGTTTTGCTCAAAGTTGAGCTTTATGTCCATTTTTACCCTAACATTTTCCAAAAATGTTCGGTTTTACCCTTTTATCGGTAATAACAGGTTACCATTATATTAACTTCGCAAAAAAACCCTTAAGTTTACAGTTTTTTTTTTACGTTTTTACCCTTAAGTTTATAATTTTTTAACACTTTTACCCTATGTATTTTTTTTATATTATACGTATTCAAGCAGAAAAATCATATTAATAAACGAAAAAAATTTAATTAAATATTGTATTTACATTTTTTAATGTTAATTCTTTATATATATATATATATATATATATATATATATATATATATATATGTGTGTGTGTGTGTGGGGGGGGGGGGGGTTATTGGATAAACCATTTAAGATGTAAAAAAAACAAATTAATATGCTTTTAGAACTACAAATACGTATTTTTATGTATTTAAAAATATACATATCAATAAAAAAAACTTGTTCATTCATAAACATGTTTATATAAGTATATACTAGCCGTCTACCCGCGCAAAGCGGCGGGCGACGAATAATTTGATCTCTTTAGAGTTAAAACCATTTTGCGTTCACTTCGAGAAATGAATATTAAATGACATCTATTTTTCAAGAGCATTACCATACCATATTAAGGGGGTGTTTGGCTAAGCTTTTTTAAAACAACTTATTAGGTTACACAGCACTATAAGTTAAAAAAGTGTTTGGATTAAAATAATTTATTCCGGTGTGGAACCTTTAATACGTCATTTTTTCATAAGTTACCCTACACTTACTTATTAACTTATAAGCTAATAAACTAATAAACAATAAGTTTTTTTGCCAAACACCCCCTAAATGGTTATTACTTCCATTTATATATACCCAAACCACTTGTACTGTTTATCGTCCTCTTTTTTTTTCGTTTTCCTTAATTCCTTTATAAATTTAATGTCCTACTAAGTAAAATGCTAAAATATATAAATAATAGTTTATAAAAATAAACCTTTAGAATATCAGGTGTTGTGATTCAAAAGTCGATAAATAGGCCTTTGAGAAGGCCAAAATACTCAGGTGTTAACTTGTTCATTGTGATTTTAAACCAAGTTTAGTCACAAATTAAAACATTTTCAACAATGGTGTGTAATTCAAGGATTCATATTGATTTAGGTTCTCGAAACCTTAAAATATTGAACAAAATCTATATAGAACCTTATAATAAAGAAAATAATCACCGTAATCAGGAAGTCCATGTGATGAAACTTGATATTATAAGGACCAATGATGAAAAAGGTTTCATTTTTAGACTAAACAAGATGAAAAATATACAAACTACCTTAATCATGTCAAATCTTGTGTTTAACCGTTCTTTATTGCAAAAGTAAGATGCCAAAATATACAAACTAATGATAATACAATGCTCTAACTGGCCCTCTTGGTTGAGTTCTTTGAACCTACAAAGCCAACACATTAAAGAAACATAGTAAAAACCTTTTTAGGAACAAACCTGATATAATAAAGCCTTCACCCAATATATTTATAAGATAAAAATACAAAAAGTTAAAAATGATGAAATAAATTACAAGTAATGATTAAAATAAAAACATGTTAAGAAAGAGCCATCTGCAGGAGAGATATTTGAATCAACATGTATTTTCTGATGATTTCAAATTTTAAATTATCCGAAATTTAGGGAAGGAGATAGAATTTGTTGAGAAATATAAGGATTCAAAACACAGGTTGAAATTTAATATTATTTTATTGATAACTACTTGTACTATTAGCTTAATGATTTGAACGTCTTAAAAAATAATATTATTATATTCAATCTATTTTTAGAAATAGTGAGATTTCTTTTATAAGATAGTAAAGATACATATATTTTTAGAAGTGTAAATATGTATTTTGATATATGTTTTTTTTAAAGTATACATATATTTTTAGAAGTATCGATACATATTAATTTATAAAAATGTAAAAATATGTATTCTAAAAACTATATCTATAAAACACATATTCATAATTCTAAAAATATTATTTGTCTTTTTAAATGGTATAACCAAGCAAAAACACAAATACACACAAATAAACAAATATATATATATATATATATATATATATATATATATATATATATATATATATATATAATATTAAAAAAAATATAAATACAATATTTAATTAAATATTTTTTCGTATATAAATACGATTTTTCTGCATTAATATGTATATTATGAAAAAAAATATACTTAGGGTAAAAGTGTAAAAAAAATTTATAAACTTAAGGGTAAAAACGCAAAAAAAAATGGTAAACTTAAGGGGTTTTTTTGCGAATTTAATATAATGGTAACCTGGAAAATCTGTTATCACCGGTAAAAGGGTAAAATCGAACATTTTTTCGAAAATATTTGGGTAAAAACGGACATAAATTACAACTTTGGGTAAAACCGACAAAACCCTGAAAACTTGAGGGTTTTTATGTCATTAACCCTAATAATAATAATAAAAGAAAATAAAAAACAAAAAAAAAAAACAAAAACGGAAAAAAAGAAAATAAATGTTGTCAAATCAAAAGTAAAACCTTGACAGAAGTAAAACATTGATTGATGTTAGAAGGGATAAAATTGGTTAAGGGGTATTTACAGCACAACCCTTTAAATCTTTACCATTTAACCCTCCGATACAAATCCTCAACTATCATGGAATCATTATAAAACACTTTAAAAACTGATAAATAACAACTAAGCTAAATGAATTAACTTTGAAGATAATAGTTGAACAAAAATATATCATAACGACTGTTCACGAATATATATATATATATATATATATATATATATATATATATATATATATATATATATATATATATATATATATATATATATATGGAAAAGTTCAATAGAGAATTATAATTATTGGTTCTTCAATTAATCAAATCTTTTTTTCAATTTTTAGAGCTTATTCTTTATCGGAAAAAAAATCTAAAAATATCTAAATTCATATATTAGCATTTTGAATGTGAAAAATATTTTTCGGATTCACCGTGTGAATCCGGATTCACGTTGTGAATTTTCAAAAATTCACATTGTGAATTTGACGTAAAAAAATCGAATTTGATATCGTTGGAAAAAGGATAAAAAAAATATGAATGTCTGTATTTTTACTTTTTTTTGATAAAAAATAAGTTCTAAAAGTTGAAAAAAAGATTTGTTCCTTGGTTAATTATGGTTCTTTATTGAACTTCACCCTATATATATATATATATATATATATATATATATATATATATATATATATATAGAGAGAGAGAGAGAGAGTTAGGTTCAAATGTTTTTTACTAACTATTGTGTGCCTGTATGATTGATTCTAGACCAATCATTTTAGTTATTTTAAGAAAGTAATTAATGCATATTAAATGCTGAAGATGTAATTAATACATATTATATCTTCAACATGTAATATGCATTAATTACTTTCTTAAAATAACTAAAATGATTGGTCTAGAATCAGTCATACATACACACAATAGATAGTAAAAACAAAATAACCTAACCCTATATATATATATATATATATATATATATATATATATATATATATATATATATATATATATATATATATATATATATAAACAAACAAGATCAATGTTTATGTTTGTTCGTTAAACTAAATGAAAAGAATAATATTGTTCATGTTAGATGATTTTTTTAGATGTTTATTTTCAATGGAGTTTGTTCTGTATATTCGTTTATCATCTTAACTGACAAGAATAAACAAATACCGAGAAAAAAAATCAATTGCTTATGTGTTCATGTTCATTGAAATTAAAACAATCAAACACAAACAAACTATTTTTTGTGTTTGTTGGTTTCAGTACTTGTAAAGGTTTAGGAAATGATACATGAATTATAACGTGCTTAAAACGATTAGGGCTGGATTGATCAACCTATCTTTTTATACTCATATTTTAAAATATTATAAATTATGTATCTAATAAACTAATAAATATGTAATGGTACAAATTTCTAAATTTTTAAGAATAGAAGGTCTTAACAAGTTTAGTTAATTTTGGATGAGTAAACATTTTTCTCGATGAATTTTAACATTTTTTTGAGCAAAATACACACGTCACAATAGCCACCTCCAACACAACTAAAACCTAATATTTTTCATCTTATAATAGAGGGGAATAAAATCGTTCTCTATTTGGTAAGTGTTACCGTCACATTACCAAGGGCAGTTTGGTCATTTTACATAGAATAGTTTTGAGCAGTTTTGTTATACGGTTTATAGAAGTTAGATTTGTCTTTCCTTATCTTGTATATATATTTTGAATTGTTTTTAGGATACGATTAACACAATTTTTCAAGTGAATCATTGAATTTGATTCTTCAATCTCTCATTCAATATTATCTTTCATTCAAATTGTTACATGGTATTAGAGCGGTTGATTCTGTGTTAATCTTTGACATCTTCGTCTCAATTTCTTGATCTTTATCTCAATTTCTTGTTGTCATCATGCCTGATGTCAATAACTCATCCTCAAATTCCGATTCCGTCAATTCTGAAAATCCTTATTATATTGGATCTTCTGATAACCCAAGCTCTGTTTTGATTTCACATCCTTTCAACGATATTAGATTCAATTCATGGAAACGATCCATGATAATTTCGCTTTCCGTTAAGAACAAAGCTGGATTTGTTGACAAAACAATTCTCGAGCCTGAATCTTCATCTCCCGATTACGCAAAATGGAGCAGAGCAAATTCAATGGTTATCGGTTGGATTTTG